>NW_025777462.1:0-93842 GCF_021130785.1 Homalodisca vitripennis | reverse complement strand
AAAAAAATTTTATTCACTAATTAGGTACAAATATTTAAACATTTTTAATACATAAATACAAAAAACAACTTTATACACATATGTACAATGTTTTATAAACATATATGTTACAAAAATAACATTTCAAATTAAAAACATGTTTACAAGATGTAACATTCCAATCTTGTAAATATATGACAAGAACTTATAATTCCTAAATTTTGAATATAAGTATTATAATCAATGAAAATTACATTACAGTGTAGTATAAATCAACACGTTATGTTTAGTGGCCTTTCTAACACAATATGTAGACGAATAAATAGGCGTAAAATTTAGATATCAAATCGTATTATTCCGTCCAAAAGAAATTTACATATATATTGTTTTAACTTTATATTCAATATATTTTGATAATATTTAATTATCTCCTTTATATTTTTACCTGTAGACTTAAATGTTATAATCAAAGTAAGAATATTTTTTCAATATAAAACTTCCGTAAATTTTTATGTTACGGAAACAGAGCATTATCGTAGAATTTTATCAAAAATTCAATTGAACTAAAAAAAAAGATTTATTTCATTAGTGTAGATGTATAGTCTTACCAAATTAATACTTTTTATTATACTAAAAGATTAAATTTCGACCTCAAATGTAAAGTGTTTTGTAAGAACACTTATACTACGTTACAAATAACAATTATATAAAAACAAGTTTCTTCTAAACAGTAGCCTCTAGCGTTGAGTCATCAGAAATTTCCAGGTGAGCAGAGTAGATATCTACGAGTCTCGCAAAACCGAGGCCCGAGCACCACGTATCTCACTGCATCATCGGGATCAGAACCTGCAAAAACCATCACATCATCACTTGCATTAATAAATATTTAATTAATATTTTAAAACTTTAATACAACACGTGTGCTAACTGAAATCGATAACAAGAGAAAATGTAATAATACATTCAGCGTTCTGACTAGGGTTAATATTATAAAAATGTATGTACATTTGACTGTCTAATTTATTTTCCATGTATAGCCCTCAATGGATAAACAGATTATAGACTTGTAATAATAGAGAGCTAGTGTTTTTTAAGCGTAATGTTTGTAAGAAAGAGCGAATTTATTATTTCCTCCATACCAAGTCCCCATATAATTTAGAAAGTTATAATTTTTATTATTTGCCAATACAACTATAATTCTTATGCGGCAAGTTTTTTTATGCTGCGCAAATAACCCAAATCCTAATTTTCTGAAATTAAATGTTATTACTATAGGCAAAATAAAAATAAAATAACTTATTATTTTATTAATGATTTTATCCCATTTTTATTTTATTCCCAACTGTTATCTGAATAGAAAATTATAAACTAAGTAGACAAAGAGACCAAGCATCACTGAATTATGTTTATGTTACAGTTCTGTTTATATTGTTCAAATCAAACAATTCATGTGCGATATTTCTGTGCGTTGGTGAACACCCTAAAGATAACATTCATCAGTCTACGTGTAACTAATTAACGAGATAATGTTTTGGACAAATCACATCTTCAGGTAAAGGCATGTATTTATTAGAATTAATAGAACACCTACAAGAACTAAAAAATAGTTCATGCTTCCAACGAAAATTACTTATTATATTCTTAATATTCTCAATGAAACTTATGCAAGGATCTAAATCCTAAGTATAAAGAGTTAGAGTCATTAAAACTCATGGTTTTAGCACTGGTAGAGATACAAATATTTCACACAAGGTATCAACTAGTGTTAGTTTTAACACAAAAGTCAAAACTCTGAAACCTACGGATCCTGCTATCGGTAATATAAACATTTTATTTGAAAGTAAGTGAAATAGAGAGTAAACTTATTTATCAACAAAAACTTGAAATAAAAAAATAGGACATCTTAAAAAGAAGGGGATATATGAAACATCTTTTGCTGATTCTAAAATATGTTTGTGGTACAAACATAGATGGATGGTAGCACAATTTGAATAAATAAACTGATGCAATTGAAGCAGAACATGGTGTTAGACAAGGGTAAAGTACATCACCCCAACTTAATAATAATTGAATTTAGAGAGAAAAAATTTGGTCAGGTACTATAAGCAATAAACCCTGAATAAAATCCTCTCTCTCTCTCTCTCTCTCTCACACACACAACACACACACACACACACACACACACACACACACACACACACACACACAACACACACACACACACACACACACACACACACACACACACACACACACACAATAGGATATGGGATTCTTTAGTTTTCACTAAAACAATGCTTTATGCAGATGACTTAGCCTATAATTGTATATTTATTCTTCTATAAATATAATAGTTGATGCTTCTTAATTACTTGAATTCAGATTTAAGTACACTTTTTCAATGGTGCATTAACCATGGCTTAAAACTTAATATTGCAAAGTGTAAAAACCAATAATCTTGAGTACATGTAGATTATTAAAGGTTTAAGAATAATAAATAATTTGCCATGGTCAGACAAGTAGATTACATACAAAGTGTTCCAATGTTTATATCAGTTTAGACGTTTATGTTTTAATCCAACGGAAAAAGTTTGAAAGATGTTAGTTTTGTCATTAGTGATTTTTACTTTTTGTTTACGATAGTGTTGCTTTTTGTGATGTAAATAATACTCTTTTAAGTAAGTTACAGAGAGCTCAAAATGCTTCTATAAGATTTATTTTCAAACTAAGATTTCAATCAACATGTAACTAATTATTATAGGCAATTGGATGTTATGAAAATAAAAGAGAAAATTAGAGTATAATACGCTGTCTTTAGATTACAATACACTTAAAATAGAGGAGTCAGGATGCCTATATGAGAGGTATAAAAGTTATGAGAGACATTTACGCCAGACAAGATTTGGTGAAAACACCTTGCAATATCCTTTACATAGAACAGTAATATATACAAATTCTTTTCATACTCAATCAATTAGGTTATTGAACTCATTGGAAGATAGTTTCGGGAATTGTAATAGTGAAAAAATTATTATAAAGACAAATCAATAGTATGTTGTTAAAAAGGTAGATGATTTATGAGTACAAATATACTTTAGTGCATCAAAATCATGTAAGTAGAAGTGTTGATTTTAATTACAAGTGAATTTAGTTGTATAAGTTAAATTTATTATAAAGAATAATAATCATTATTCTAGAATTATCTGTTTGAAGAAAACCTTTAGTTGGAAATATTGTACGCACAACTTATGTGTATTTGTGGATGTATTTTGTACCTGTTATGATGGTAGATTGGAATAATGGTCTAAATCACAGCAGGAGAAATAAACAAACTAGGAAGAATGCTGCCTGAAAAACTTATCTCGGACAGTTTTAAAAAGCCCAAATAAATATAGCAAAACGCAGTAAAGATAACCAAACATTGAAGACAGAATAAGCTGTAGCCTAAACCATATTAAATGGAGGAATATATATATATATATATATATATATTTATATATATATATATATATATATATATATATATATATATATATTGCTAAAATACTTGTCATGAATTACATTTTACTTACAAGACTCTAAAGATGAAAGTGAACCGACTACGCTATCACAATTTCCCTCGAAAGCGTAGTTACGAAGGTCATCGTAAGGCGGTGCTGTGTGCTCGAGATCAAGCTCTTTTTCTGCGGGCCTTCTATCCTGGCCTCTAACCCCGTACCTTCAACGAGTTCTGGGACTGGAAAGAAAGTTGCATACGGGTTATAAAAACTATCAATAATTAATGAGTCCTACATATCCTAGATTGTTTGATTTGTTAGGATTTATGTTATAGTCAGAATCACTATTTATTTTAGTTAATAATTTATGATTTAAATGTAATCCAATATAATCATAAAATAATCTAAACTCTGATAGATTTAAAATTTTATTGAATATATGAACAATAAAGAACTTGCTATACAATGTCATTTAAAGTTACATTGATCATTAACTTTGTATTACAAACAATTTACAAGAAACAGTCCATGGAAAGTGAACTGTAAACGAGTCGCGTTGCTCAGAAAAGTACAAAACCACTATAAATGAAGAAATCATTCTCTCAGGAAGAAACCTTTGATCTTGGACTTGCCTGTAAAAGTTTTTCCTTAATTACAACTTGCCTAACCACATTGTGCGGGCTCAGATAACTAACACACCTTGTTGTTTTTTGTTCTCTGAGCTCAACCCTTTAACAGGAACCTTAAGTGGTAGAAGATCAAAAGCGTTCAAGTCGTCCTCCTCTCCTCCTCCCTCGTCATTATAACTGATGATATTCTCCCCTGACGTCACCGTCCCGGTCCGGGCTTCTTCATTGTAGGTGCTTCCCTTCGTCTGTTGTACGCCACAACCAGAGCGACCAGCACTGAAAAAATAGTATAACACTGAATAATACTAATTCTTGATCAATATTATGACGGAATCTTAATTATAATTCAATATTCTTAATATCATATTCTAAAGCATAAGACTTAATTCGAATATTAATATAATTTTTTTATATTAGGTTCTAAGATACGTTTATATGTTATAGAAATTTTTCATTATGAACAAGAGAAAGTCTTCTTTACTAAAACATTATTTGCTTTTGGAGTTTGATCTTGGAAGACAACTTACCGTCATTACGGTAAATTATGTACATGACGTACTGTCAGTTATTTTATACTAAAGTGTAGTTCCCTTGTTAAAGAATGTAAAGGAATACTAATATCTAAAACTTACTCAACAAAATTACACAATGTGTACGTAAGCGCGCGCGCGGGCGCGCGCGAGTGTGTGTATGTATGTGAATGATAGTAATAATAAATATCTATCAATACCTGAATCTGGAAAAGAATAAATATATATTAATATAGAAAACTTACTCAAATACAAAATTACATAATGTGGTATGTGTGCGTGTGTGTGAGAGAGAGAATGTTTTAAAGAAACTAAGCAAATTGTGTTTGCCCAATTAGAGAGAAGACATTTTCAAAGGTTTGATTATGTTGCATAACATGTGCAGACACGTTTTTTTATGTCGAAAATCAGCCCAACAATTGTTTACCCCTTAGGAAAGTTGATGTACCACCATTGAAAGTCTTTATGGCCTTGTTTACAGGTTAATTTACAAACTACATTTTCACTGTTACAAGTGATATGATCTACATCAGATCATTATTTCTGGAAATGAAAACTCTGTAAAAATGTGTCATAATGGCATGTGTGTTTAAAGTTTTGATAACCGTAGTTATTTTGAAAATGTTTTGGAATAAGTAATATTGTTTTTTATTTGGTGAACTTTTAATTAAAGTTTTAAAAGGTCTAGTTTTAATGCTTTATTTCAAAAAATTGTTTTAAAGTTGTGTTGGTGGTTTTTTTTATTTCCATATATTATGTTTAATCCAGGATGATACTGAATCAGAAGTACGACTTATTTTACCAAAATTTAAAACATGGTTTTGGTTACTGGAATTAGCAATTTAAGTATTAATCAACTTTATATGGTATAGCTGTCGTTTGACAGGTATATGGTCTTCCGATCATATGTTAGTTGGCTTATTTAAACACATATGTGACGGATAAGGCCAAATACAAAAAATAATTGAATCAGAAAAAGTAAGCGCTCTGTGGTGTAATGGTAGCACATTCACCCGGCAAGTGAGAGATCCGGGTTCGACTCCCGGCGGAGCAAGTACTTTTTGCGATTCAATGTTTATTGAAATTAAATAAGGCTATTGCCATTTATACTATTTAACGTAAATAAAAGTCGTTTGACAGGTATTTGGTCTTCCGATCATATGTTAGTTGGCTTATTTAAAACACATATGTGACGGATAAGGCCCAAATACAAAAAATAATTGAATCGGAAAAAGTAAGCGCTCTGTGGTGTAATGGTAGCACATTCACCCGGCAAGTGAGAGATCCGGGTTCGACTCCCGGCGGAGCAAGTACTTTTTGCGATTCAATGTTTATTGAAATTAAATAAGGCTATTTGCCATTTATACTATTTAACGTAAATAAAAGTCGTTTGACAGGTATTTGGTCTTACGATCATATGTTAGTTGGCTTATTTAAACACATATGTGACGGATAAGGCCAAATACAAAAAATAATTGAATCGGAAAAAGTAAGCGCTCTGTGGTGTAATGGTAGCACATTCACCCGGCAAGTGAGAGATCCGGGTTCGACTCCCGGCGGAGCAAGTACTTTTTGCGATTTCAATGTTTATTGAAATTAAATAAGGCTATTGCCATTTATACTATTTAACGTAAATAAAAGTCGTTTGACAGGTATTTGGTCTTCCGATCATATGTTAGTTGGCTTATTTAAACACATATGTGACGGATAAGGCCAAATACAAAAAAATAATTGAATCGGAAAAAGTAAGCGCTCTGTGGTGTAATGGTAGCACATTCTACCAGCAAGTGAGAGATCCGGGTTCGACTCCCGGCGGAGCAAGTACTTTTTGCGATTCATTGTTTATTGAAATTATATATAATATATATATATAAAACTTTTTATAGATAAATAGCACCAGATAGACCCTTATATTTAAATAATCATAGTTTCCGCCAACTAATGTTGGTTTGTAAAGTATTCTATACTGAGCTTATAGAACAGTTGGCGAATTTTTTATACTTTTCAAAACAGGTTAGTCTTAATTGATGGTTACTTTTTTCATTTAAAAAATACATAATTTGGTTCTACTATTTTGTACAATTAACGTTTTATCTTAGAAAGCCATTAAACATATGTGTATAGTCTGTTTTTTATAGTTTTAAAGTCATTGATGCAAATACAAAAAGGGTTACAAGTTTTTTTTATCAAGGATATGTTTGTATTTCCTTTTGAATTTTAACTAGTCCTATCACTATTACCCAATTAAAAAAAAACTTTACTGTTTACATAGTTATATTAACTAATATGTTTACATACAATACTATTCAGTCCAGTGCCTTTACAAAAATTTTTTTTATACGAGTTATACATTATGCCACAACACTTACATAGTTTGCGATCCATTTTGAGGAGTATATAAGAAGCCATAACTTGTAGTGTGAAGAGATATGCTAATCAGTATCTAGGTGCTTACTTTTTTACAATTCGTAGGGGGGAACAATACATCTCTACATAAAACAAATGAAGTAATACACAGTAAATTATAAATTAAAAATATATGACAAGGCCATGTGTTTATTTATTTTTTATATTAATAAACAAGAAAATATTCCATTTTGACTTAGAATATGAGGTAGTAGAACACTAAAACAATGGCTAGACTAAAGCAGTAAACCCCATATATATTGCATTCTGTGATATTTTATACAGTTTGTATTTTTAATCTCAGTTTATAGCTGTTTGCAGGGATATAAAATAAAGATTTATGTTAGATAAGTAATAGATATAAAAACACAAATATAGTTCAGGTATATTTTATCAAATCTCAAAGTATAATTTTATACTAGTTTTTTTAATATAATGTAGTTTAATAAATGTAAACTTTATTATACCATTATATTATATTATAATGTATTATATTATATATATTATAATATTATATATATATCATATATTTATATTACATTAATGACCTTACTAAAAATAACATAATTTAATGTAAATTTCAGCTGTTGTCATTTAACATACGAACATTTGATGTTTCTAAATGTTTGCATTAAAATTGAAAACACAAATCTTTTAAAACTATGACATCGTGACCAAATATTTAAAAAACCCCTAAATGCACATTCCTAAAGGATGTTTTTTGGAAGGGAATAATAATATTATTACGTATTTAAAATATTATATTGTGTATATAATAAATTACGTAACAGTTACATATAGTGGCTGGTTAATTAGTCACAAAATCGTATTGGACGAAGGGAACTTGATAATAAATATTGTAATATTTGGCCATCAATTTACATTGATAGCAGACAGAAATGTCAATACTATACATGTAGAATCGTGTTTTTCGGTATAAACACGTTGAGGCAGAGTGTAATTATGATTAATACCCAGCTTAGTCAAATTATCTAATATGCATATAGTGATGTTTTGTTGCATACTCACCATTAGACTTGTTAATCTTCTATATATATTCTATAGCTGTCAAATTATCAAAACATTCAAATCATCATGTTGTGTTGCGTATCCGGGGATTAAAAGACTTGTCAATATTCAACATGTATAGATATGTTTCCATATAAACACGTTTTGGCGTAAAATTATCATGCTAAATACCCACCTCAGACAAATTACCAAACATTCAAATCGTCATGTTGTGTTTGCGTATCAGGGATTAAAAGACTTGTCAGTATTCAGCATGTGTAGTCATGTTTCCATATAAACACGTGTAGGCAGAATATGAATGTTGATACTTTGACTGGGCAGGGTATTTAGCTTAATAATCATTTCCAGCTTAGTCAAATTATCAAATATTCAAATCATCATGTTTTGTATACGCGATTATCAGATTTGTAACATTCTACAGGTAGAGCCGTGTTGTAGTATAAAACGTTGGGAAGAGGATTATCAAACAATATTTCCGCCCAAACTATCAAAAATGCATAATAACTTGGTTTTGTATTATTCCAGCTTATCATAGATATCAATATTATAAAGGTAGATTTGTTTTTTCGTATAAAAACGTTAGAAAAGAGAATTATCAAGCAAACACCCAGCTCAGTTAGATAATGAAGCATGAATATTGTTTACGTTTTTGTTGTGTTCGCGATTGTTAGAGTAGTTAATAAAATACGGGTAGAGTCGTGTTTTCGTTTAAACTCATTGAGGCAGAGGATTATTATGACAAATATATCCAGCTCAATCAATGTATCAAACATTCAAATCGTTATGCTTTGTTGTGTCCACGATCATCATTGTTGTCAATATTCAACAGGTGTTCGTAAAAACTCGTTTAGGCAGAGGATTATTATGCCAAATACCCAGCTCTGTCAAATTATTAAAAAAATGTCATGCTTTTTTTGCATCCACGATCATATTTGTTGTTATTATTTAACAGGTAGATCCGTTTTTTTCGTAAAGAGACGTTGAGGTACAGGATTATTATGATAAATACCCTGCTCTGATAAATTATCAAACATTTAAATAGTCAAGCTTTTTTTATTTGCGATTTAAGTTGTTAATATTCTACAGGTAGAGCCGTGATTTTTTTTACTCGTTAAGGCAGTGGATGTTTATGCTAACACCAATTATCAAAACATTCCAATCGTCATGGTTGGTACAATTTTATCTATTATTCCAACACGCTGAAAGGGTATAAGGCAAAACCTTAAAGATAAAACAGGATTCCTACACTAATTAAGGACCAACATTGTTTAGTTATGTGTTGATAAAAATTTTTATATTAGTTAGTGTGTCCGTTTAAACGATGCCTTGAGAGAAAACTAACTTTAAACTTGATATTTTGCATACAATTTCATTTGTACCCTGGCTACCCAACAGAAGAGGTCAAGGATGGAGTATGCCAACCAGCGAGATTGGTACTATGCTTAAAAGTTTTCACTTAACTTCAACAAAGCCCGTAACGAGTTCTATCATACCTTTTAAAATTTAAATCAGAGTTACACAATATTCCAATACAACTTTGAGTTATTAATTATTTTCTGTTTTCATTTGGATAAATTTCCATCGTATCAAACATTTTTATAACTGAATCCAAAAAAAAAAAACACAACTTGAATTGTATGTTGGCAATAAAATATGTAGTGATCGTTTAAACACAGACCTCCAAAGAAACACAGAACATTTCATGGCTCAATATGTATATTATATATATATATATATATATATATATATATAAGTAGATATGAATATGGCGGTTCTGGCTCACTTTTGGGACAGACAGAAATTCCATACAAAATACTGTTTAAAGGACAATAAACGAATCTGTAAAATCAAACAGTAAGGCGGTTCTAGCTCACTTTTGGGACAGTCAGAAAATCAACGTAAAATACTGTTTAAAAGGACAATAAACTAATCTGTAACTCACGAATGAAAAATTTAACCGAATCTATAGCTGTTTTACTGTTCATTGTAGGCTTCTACATTTCTAAGCTGTTTTAATGAAAAAAATCCAGAAATCTTCGAAATCTTTATTCTACAAAGTTAATTGTAACACAGTCTTTATCTTTAATAGTCTTCTTTCCAGTAACAACCAAGTGTAATTTTTCATTTTTATTCAATTCTTTAATCTTTTTTTCATCCAAAACAGTCAAAAATCTGTTTGGCAAGTGTACTTTATAATCTTCCAACTCGGCAATTATTGTAAACCCGAATTTATCTTTCATTTTCTCCAGATTCAAAATTTTGTTATTTCTTATTTTCTTCTAATTCTATTAATCTCTTGTATTCTTTGAACTTTAAATCACCAACCTTATTCAACTCTTGTAACAGCGCCATTTACATAGAAAAAAATTAATACTTCTACACTTTTTAAGGTGAAAAATCAAAACTATACTTCCAAAATACACAAAAAAACCGGGGTTTTGACCCTAAAAACGTGTTTTTAGGGTCAAAAACACAGCTCTTAAGGTGCATATACTAGAGTTTTTTGAAAAATCCTGAAAATCTACTGAATTTTCTCTAATTATTGCGAATTTTTAGCTTTAAAGTTGATAATGTGAACGATATTTCTCGAAAATTCTGTTGTAAATATATTAAAATCTTAATGAAAAATCTTGGAAAAGTTAAAGAAAAAAATATTGAAAAAATAGTATTATAGAATTTAAATTACCCCCTACAAACCAATATAGTAATAAAAGTACTTTTATTACTATAACTATACTATTTTTTCAATAATTTTAAGTCTTAGTTTACAGATTTTTCTATAATAAATAGAAGAATCCTACAGCTGTTTTACTACAATTTGTGCTGATTTGTGTAAAATTCTAGTTAAAATTCTCCACTTTTCAAAGTGTTAGTTAAACAAATTTTTCTTCCTTTAAATAGAAGAATCAAAGGCTGTTTAACCATAAATTGTGCTGATTTTTATCAAATTTTGATAAAAATCCTTAGAAATCTACTGAATTATTGCTATTTTTTCAGCTTAATAAAAAGATATTTCACTAAATAGTAAAACTTGGCACATTCAAATTTTTGCTCTTTAAATATGGAGCGGAAAAAGATAGAATGCCCATACTGCAAAAAAGATGTTTTTGAACATCATTTTACCAGGCATTATAAGTCAAAGAATCATCTGAAAAATAAAGATATTTATGAAAAAGAACTAAATTATTTGAAGACTTGGGCTAAAAGAAAATCAAATTGCCGATTACCAAAACATGTATAATATAGAAAAATTGCGTGAACTAAAGAAAAATTTTAAGGAAAGTAAAAAAGATCTCAATCTATTTAAAGATGAAAAAATTCAATCAATCGCTGAGAAATTGTCCATTGAAACAAACGATTAAAACTAAGTCTGAAATTATCGAAGAAATTGACAAAAATCTTAATGAGAAACCAGAAAAATATCATTGATGTCGAAGTTTTATCCTCTATCCATGGTCTTTTCAAGCAATACATTTTTAACGAATTTAAATGAAAATTTCATGTCAATTTACAAAATATTCTTTCTATATTGCGTCCAGAAATTAAAAGTTTAATCGAAAAATTTCAAGAAACCGTTAAAAATATGAAGGGATATCTCTCTTTGGAATGCGAATACGAAAGAACTTTAGTGAACGGTGAAACACAAACTTGCCCAATGTATTTTACTATAAAAGCAGACGAGATCTTTGACATAAACGACTTTATTACTAAGCAATTTAATAAATTAACACATCGAGAACAGACAAATCATCCAAATCGAGGTTCTGGATGGACATTTAAAACGCTGTAAACAACTGATTTTGAGCCTTAATAAACACGAATTTATGAACGCAGGATCATATATCGATTTAACCAAAGAAAATCAAAGATAAGAAAGCTTGTGTAAATATAAAAAATAAAGATGATTTCTGTTTTGTTTATTCTATCCGATGCGCTATTGAAAAACCCGAAAAGAATGCTGACAGAGCAAAGCAATACGAGAAATTTGTAAATGACGAGATATTTTTCAGGTTTCGAGTATCCAATGTCCTTAAAAGATATACAATTATTTGAATAACGAAGTCACAATTCCAAGTACAAATATCCAAAAATGTCTATAAATATCTACAGTTATGATGAGAAACTCAATATTGTTCCATTACAAATTTCTGAAAAATACGACGCTGAGTTAAAACATTGACTTATTGTATGTTAAAACAAGAAGACAAATCTCATTATGTTTTGATAACAGATTTAAATAAGCTCGTTTTCTCTCAGTTATCTAAGCATGAACATAAACAATTTCTATGCAGAAGATGTTTAAGCCATTTCTACAAATCTGGAGATTTAACAGACCATTTAGAAATTTGTAAAAATCACGAAGTTTGTAAGCCAATTATGCCGTTTCCAGGTCAAACAACAACATTTATTAATTATCAAAAGAAATTTTCTCATCCTTACGTTATTTATATGGATTTTGAAAGCATATTAGAGAAGATTCCCACATGCAAAAACAATCCGCAAAAAATCGATCACAACCAAGATTCAGAAGCACATTCCATATGGTTTTACTCTATACTCAGTGTCTAATGTGACCAATCGTATGTACAAGCCGATATGTTATCGAGCCAAAAAATGAAGAAGATTTGCCAAAATGTTCCTGCAAAATTGTTTGAAGAACTTAATAAATTATCGAAATACATAGCTAAAAAGTATAATTCTAAGAATAAAATACCTATGAAATTGACCGAAGAAGAAGAAATTGCAATATCAAAAATTCAAATCTTTGCCATATTTGTGAATGTGAGGGTTTTGATAATCAAACAAGAAAAAAAGTACGAGATCATTGTCATTTAACAGGTAAATTTAGAGGTTTCAGCTCATTTATCTTGTAACTTGAATCTCAAATTTCCTCAGAATATTCCAGTTTTCTGTCACAATATGTCATGTTACGACACTCATTTGTACATAAAAGAATTGGCTAAACAATATGGAAACGTTGATTTGATCGCAAACACCGATGAAAAAATACATAAATTATTCAGTAAATTCAGGATATGGGTATGAGTTTGAAGATGATAAACCAAGAAAGTTCATCAAGTTTTTCTTTCGTAGACACGTTCAGATCTATGGCATCGTCTATAGAAAAGTTAGCTAAAAATCTAAAGAGAGAAGACTTCAAACATACAAATCATTTTATACAAGATGGTCTGAACGCAATTCTAGATAGACAACCAAATGACGAAGAAGAAATCTTTAAAATTCTATCTGGAAAAGGCATATTTCCTTACGAATTTATCGACAGTATTGAAAAACTTGATTACACAGAAGAATTGAGAATTCAAGATTTTCTATTCAATTTTGACAGACGAGAGCATATCTGAGAAAGATTTTCAACACTACTTAAATGTATGGAACAAATTAAAAGTAAAAAATCTAGGAAATTACTCCGATCTCTATAACATTCAAGATGTTCTATTGCTCGCTGATATCTTTGAAAATTTTAGGAATATTTGTTTGAATTGCTATAAACTTGATCCAGCACACTATCTAACAGCTCCCAGTCTTGCATGGGATGCTATGTTAAAATTAACGAATATAGAATTACAATTAATTAGTGATTATAATATGTATTTGATGATCGAAAAAGGTATTCGCGGAGGCATTTCTCAATGTATTAAACGATATGTGAAAGCAAATAACAAATATTTTAAAAGATTTTGATAAGACAAAGCCCGAAAACTATTTACTCTATCTCGATGCTAATAACCTTTATGGGTATGGGCCTAATGCAAAATTTACCATATAACGAAATCAAGTGGATGGAATCCAAAAACTTACACAACTGCAGATTGGCAAGAAACAATTTTGGAACTCACTGGCGACGAAGATTATGGCTATATTCTCGAAGTCGATCTAGAATATCCGAAGAATTTACATGAAAATCATAAAGATTTGCCTCTTGCTCCAGAACATTATAACAACAAACTTTGCACAACTCTACTGGATTAAAACTGAATATGTTGTTCATTCGAGAAATTTGAAATTCTATCTGGAACAAGGAATGGTGTTAAAACATGTGAATAGAGTTATTGCATTCGATCAGAAACCTTTTATGAAAGATTACATTGATTTTAACACAAACATGAGAACCAAAGCTACAAGCGACTTTGAGAAAGATTTTTACAAGCTGATGAACAACTCTGTTTTTGGAAAATCTATGGAAAATGTGAGAAACAGATGTGATATTAGACTAGGAAATGAAGAATATTCAATGAAACAAGCTAAGAAAACAAATTTCAAATGCTTTAACATCTTTGACGACAACTGTATAGCGAGTCACATGTACAAGCAGAAAGTTAAATTTAACAAGCCGATCTACATAGGTTTTTTCAGTTCTTGACCTCTCAAAATTGCTAATGTACGAGTTTTATTACAACAAATTAAAGAAGTTTGATCCAGATTTGAATCTGTGTTACATGGATACAGACAGTTATTTTCTAGAATTGAAACGAGATCCTTTTAAAATTATTAAAGAAAATATAGATGACTTTGATACAAGTGATTATCCAAAAGATCATGAATGTTTCACGACTAAAAAATAAGAAGGTAATAGGGAAATTCAAAGATGAGTTAAATAGCGAAGTTTTAGAAGAATTTTGTGGTTTAAGGTCTAAGATGTACTCGTACAAATATCTAGATAAAAACCCAGTTAGGTGTAAAGGAATTAAGAGAAGCGTTGTAAATAAAACAATAAATATCGAAAACTTAAAGAGATGTTTGTTCGAAGATAAAGAAGAATTTAGGGAGATGACTGTAATAAAAAGCTATAAACATGAATTGTATACCATCACCATAAACAAGCTGGCACTGAACGCTAAAGATGATAAGAGAAATGTCCTAGAAAATAAGATCGATACAGTACCGTATGGATATAAAGGCGAAGCAAAATCTAATATATTAGATGAGTTAAATAAACTTGGAAACTTTGACATGTAAATGGAAGATGATTTGATTCACTGCCACAAATTGCAAAGAAAAAAAACGAAAAATATAGATTCTAAAATCGTTCAAACTCAAAACGGGTTGTATAGAATTGCAGCAAAATGTTCAAAATGTAAGACAAATAAGAGTAAATTTATAAAGAATCCAAATGAAAAACAAGTAAAGAAAGAATCTAAGAATAAGGAAGAAATCGAGATTGAAGCTAGAGAAATTCATGCACCAGTACGAAAAAAAGTTTAAAAAGAGAGAAAAATTATAACTTTAGGAATTGACGATTTATGGGCAGCAGATTTAGTTATAATGTCTAACTATTCAGATCAAAATGATGGATTTAAGTATATGTTAAATGTTATTGATACTTTCTCAAAATATGCTTGGTCAAGAGCTATCAAAAGAAAAAACGGTAAAGATGTTTCAAAAGCCTTCGAAGATATAGTAAAAGATGCCCTAAGGATCAATCACAAACCTCCTAACTTACTTCATACAGATAAGGGTTTAGAGTTTAAAAATAAAGAATTTAAACGATGTTTTGAGGAAATACAACATTAAGATTTATCATACTGAAAACGAAGAGAAAACAAGTATTGTAGAGAGATATAACAGAAACTCAAAAATGAGAGAATGAAAGTAATTTTTGAGATTAATAAAAACTTTAAATGGATCGATATTCTTCAAAAAATCGTAAACAATTATAAACGATACAGTTCACAGCACAATCAAAATGAAGCCCAAAGACGTAGATAAGGATGCAGAAAAGGAGTTATTAGAGACCGTTTTCAAGTATGTTCCACCAGAAATTCATACAAAAACTAAATTTAAAGTCAATGATCATGTAAGAATTGTTAGTAAAAAACAAACATTTTCGAACAAATATAAGAACAACTGGTCAAGAGAAATCTTTGTGATTTATCAAATTAATAACACAGATCCTGTAACTTATAGTATAAAAAGATTTAAATAATGAAGAAATAACCGGAAAGTTTTTATGAATATGAATTGAGAAAGTCAAAGATTTTTTTTCTATATAAATGGAGGCCCAAAAGAAATGTTCAATGTGCAAAGAATTAAAAGGTTTTGAAGAATTTTAATAAAAGATAAGAGTAGAAAAAGATGGAATTATTTATAATTGTAAAGATTGTTATAGGAAGTATCATAAAGAAACTGTATGATAAAAATAGAAAAATTAACTTTTGGGAAAGAGAAAGAATGTCTTAAATGTAAAGAAACTAAAAAAATTTCAGAGTTTAATAGTCATCCCTATAGTAGAGATAAGAAAGACTCATATTGTAAAGATTGTGTAAAGAAGAATCACCATAGATTATATTATGAAGATACTCAATGTGAATGTGGAAGAACTATAAAATGGTTAAATAATTATCAAAAAACATTTACAAACAAAATATCATAATTCAAGAGTTTTTAGTAAAATTGAGTAACATTTTCATCGTGTAATTTAGATATTCTATAAATCAGTCGAGATTCTGCCATATTTGTAGTAAAATGATTTCCGTTGTATAATATATTTAAAGATTCTTTCATTTGGTTATACAGATTGATAGAATTTGGATCTCCTTGTCTTAATAAAAATTTCCAATTCTGGGTAATCAATTTCAAGTTCTTTCAATCTTTTCGGTATTTCTCTCTTTTGAGCTCTGATAACGTTAATAAGGCCATTCCCACATGTGATTCTTCTTAATTAATACAAAAAACATGGTGTTTTTTCTTAGCAAAATCTTTACAAAACAAGGTCTGGTTTTCATTAAGTCAATTTTTACACTTTGTTTTTGCGATTATTTCCGTTTTTATTTCATCTTTAATTTGCAAGTGTTTAACTTCGTCCTCTAAATATTTAATCTTGTTTTCAAGTTTGTACACACCAAATTTACGAATACTTGGTAAAACTTCTTCTAAAACCCAATCTTGAAACATTTCTGCTATTTTCATTTTAGATTTCAAGATTAAAGAATATATGCCTGCTTCATTGATGAAAACAGTGTTTTTTTGAAAGTTTGAAGGCGGGGGCGAATCACCCCTACCTTCAGAATGTATGTTTTCGAAGCTTTTTTTATATTTTTCTTTGACATGTTCTTTAATTGCTTTCTTCGTATCTTTATATTCTAACACCTCTGCAACATCTTTCGCCTTAAACCAAAATTCCATTATTTTCGTCAACAAATGTTAAAATTTCTTTATTATTGAATTTGAGTAGATTCACAACTGACTCCATTTAGATAGAAAAAAAAATTTAACTAGTAATTTTTTATTTTGAGAATAAAGCCCAGATTCATTAACGAAAACAGTGTTATTTTGGAAGTTTGAAGGTAAGCTATTTATAGCCCCCTTATATTTAGATTAAAATAGAAGTTTTTATCATCTTCGTCAACGTTTATTCTGATCGTTTGCATAGTATTTTCATATTCTAGAATTTTTGCTACGTCTTTTAGCCTTAAACCAGATCACATTGTTTTCGTCAACAATCGTAAAGATATGTTTGTTATCGAATTTTAGTTGGTCTACAACTGACTCCCATTTAGATAGAAATAAAATTTAACAAGCAATTTTTATTTTGAGTATAAAGTCCTGATTCATTGATGAAAAACAGGGTCAGGATGAAGATTTTGAAAGAGTCGCGATTCGATACCCTTGTCAGAATCTATGTTTTCAAAGCTTTTTTTGTATTTTTTCTTTAACATTGTCTTTATTTCGTATTTTTTGTGAATATTTGTGAGGTGGCCCTCGAGGGCTACCTTATCTTTTAGATAAAAGTATTGGTATTTATCATCATTATCAACTCGTTTTGAAAGTTTGAAGGTAAGAACGATTCGTTCCCCCTTGATTCATCATTCTTTCGACAATCTTAAATATATTGTTGTTTTACTCTCATTATTTATTAAATTTCCCTCAGAGTCTTGTATAGTTAGAACGATTTTTTGAATTCTTTTAATATTTTTTCTAATTGGAATATAATCGATTTCATTCGGTTTTTCACTGATTTTTGATCCATAAGCAACATTTGGGAAAAAAGTGTACAAAAATTTCAGATTCTTTGTGTAAATGTTCGGTATGATTTTCAAAACTAGGTTCAACGAGATTACAGTGTACTTCAATTACATCAAACGGTCTAAATTTTGGCGTTTTATTTCCTAAATTATACCTGATTTGGCTCAATAGTTTCTTGAACAAAACCCTAATAAATCTACAATAATTGCTGAAAACATTATTCTTACTGGTGATTTTTATTTGAATTTTATTAGAGAGATAATTTTTTTGCATTTCAAACTTGTTTTCGTCAAAGTTTAAAGATTTATCTGATTGTTTGAATGTTTTTAGATAATTTTTTAAGGGAATTTTTAATTTGATCGAAAGTATAATATCCTTTGTTTAAACCATAATATTTTGTTATGTTCTTCTCACTAAATCCTATACAATAAGGAGAACTTTCACTAATATTTATTACAAAATTGTCAGAATAAAAACCGCTTAAACCGATAAAATAATTTGATTCTTCCTCTAAGTGTATATTAGGATGTTCCAAGTTTAAAACTAATTTAGAGCTTTTCTGAAGTCAACTTGAACAGCTTCATTTTCGCAAGCGTTGCTTCAAGATGAAAATCTTCTATTTAAATGGAGAAATTTTTTAAAGCAAAAAGATCAGATAAAACTTCAAAACGTTTGAAGAAAATAAGAAAGATCAACCAATCAGATTGTTAATTGTTGGTTCAAGTGGATGTGGAAAAACAACTTTATTATTGAATTTTATCTACAATAGGTTTGATTCCTTATTCCAATTTGTATGTTTTTAGTAAATCTTTAGAACAAGACGCTTATAAAAAATTGCAAGAGAGATTTGAAAATATTGAGAAAAAACTTAAGCAAAAAGGTATCACATTTTTATAATGCCTCTGAGGACATAGTTTCCATTAAGCGAGTGTAAACCCAATTCGTTAATCGTTTTTTGATGATTGTATTTTGGAAAATCAGGACGTTATTAAGGAATATTTCGTTATGTCTCGTCACAAAAAACATATCTTGTATCTATCTTTCCCAATGCTTTTCAAAGGTTGATAAACAAGTTATAAGAAATAATCTGAATATGTTGTGTATTTTTTAAGCAAGATGATCACTATTCGAGAAAGATTTATAACAATTATGTGGGATCTGATATGAGTTTTAACCAATTTAATGAGCTGTGTGATAAAATTTGGAAGGAAGACTACGGATTTTTAACTATTAATCTAACTTTGAAGCCTAAAAATGGTAAATATTTGAATAAATTTTCTAATATAAATGCTGCTCAGTGGTCTGGCAAATCTACTTGATAAAATATTTGTTACAATTATTTTTACATTATCTTTACTTTTTTATTTACATTATGAAAAACAACTGAAAAACGGTAAAATCTGTTCACGTTTTTTACGTTCCACGTTCACGTTTTACGTTCCACGTTCACGTTTTTACGTTCCACGTTCACGTTTTACGTTCCACGTTTCGTGTTCCATGTTTCAAAATTTTCCTAAATAAATGGCGAACGTAACTTCAGAAGAAGCAAAAAAACTTGATCAAATCGAAAAAGAAATTAATCAAAGAATTTAAAGAACAGATTTCGAATTGATGAAGAAGAACAAGAACTTATTCAAAAAAATTAATCAACCTGTAACTTCTGCAATAAAAAATGTTGAGGGCAAAATTGAAAATGTTTTAAGCGATAATCAAAATTTAATGAATTTGGTTCCAGTTGTACGACAATTTGCCGATATTTCGATTCCAGAATCTGAGTTTGAATTGCCAAAATTACCATCTTCAACACCATTTAGACCTCGAATCATTGAAGACTCTACCATAGTTGAACCAATAAGTCCTGGAAACAACGGATATAATAATTGGTGAAATTGGTAAAAAATTTCTTCCTAGAGCAAAGGATGATAAATTTGGTTTGTATTGGGACAGAAAAAAGAAAAGTTTTATGATTGGAAATTTGCCCGTGAATTTTGAGCATAATGATATCATTATTAATGAAAAAACATATGAAGGAACTCAAGGTTTATGGAGATTATTAACAGGCACTGATGTTCCAAAAGACGGTTTATATTCTGAAGAAGACTTGAAAAAGTATACTGAAATTTTATGGAAATCTGATTCAATTTACAAAAATAATGATCCATCAACTAAGAAAACCAAAGTCAAGTAAAGGTAAAAAATATCTCAATTTGGATTAACCCAATTTGGGAAAAACGAATCCGAAGGATCAGGTGTTAAGAAAATACAATGATAATAAGATTGAGTACAGATATATCGACGATTTGACAAAAACTCGATGGAATTATAAATTATATTTATGCTCAAGAGAAGGCTGGAAACAACAATTTTTTTGAACGAAAAGAAAGCGATTAAAAGATTTTATTTCGAACAAACTTGATGAATTGATTGAAAAACCTGATGGAATTAAATATTTAAAGCGAGTTTTGCCAGCAATAAGTTCATCTATGATTGAAGGTAGCGGACTTTTGAATGATTTTATCAACAATTTACCTTTTGGAATTACACGGTACCAACTTATCAGTATCTGGGGCCTGGCACAAAACTCGAAAAAAAGACTACAAAGAGGAGATCCTGGTATAAATTAAATTAGATCAAGCTGCTATGGAACACGATATTTTTTATGCAAAACATAGTGACACAAATTCCAGACATATAGCAGATAAAGTTTTGCAAGATAAGGCAATGGATAGATTTTTATCAAAAGATGCTAGCTTAGGTGAAAGATTTGTTGCACTTCCAACAGTTGGAGCAATGTTTTTGAAGAGAAAACTAGGAATGGGAATTGAAGAGAACTTGAAATTTTAACTATATAAATGGAGGTGAACGTAAATTTCAGCAAAAATCAGAAAGAAAAAATAAAATCCGCTTTTAAGAAAAAAAATACCCGTTAGTATTCAATTTAAAATAGATCAACTAAAAAATGGCGAAGATAAGATATTTTTAACAAATAGACAATACAATAAAACTCGAAAAACATAAGAAAAACAATAAAGGAACCAGAATAGAATTTTTCTTATAATCAGTTGAAAGAACTTAAAAATGGTGGACTTTTGAAAGATTTATTAGATTTTGGAGAAAAATATTCCAGTTGTTAAAAATGTTGTTCCTCATGTTCGTAAAGCTGCTCCAATCGTTAAAAAGGATGTGATTCCTATTGTTCGAAACATTTTAAATTGGTTAGATAAAGAGTTGGAAGATGTTACAGGATCTGGATTAGATGAAAAAAACTTTGAATTACGTGAAATCAAACATTAAAAAAAATTTGAACCCTTAACATTCGGAGAATTGGAAGAAATTCTGCAAAAATATTAAACATTTTAGAGGAATTTTCATGAGAGATACATTACCTGAAAAAAGTTAAGAAATTTGAATGTGGAATTGTGAATTTAGGACTCGATTTTGGGGAGTGGAAACGCATTGGGTTTGTTATTATAAAAATGATAAGAATGCATGTTATTTTGTTTCGTATGGAAGAATTGAGGACAAACCACCTATAGAATTGATCAAATATTTGAAAAAATCAAGCGTCTACTACAATGACTCTCAGATTCAAGACTATAAAGATCCCCCAATTTG
Source organism: Homalodisca vitripennis (assembly GCF_021130785.1). Taxonomy (NCBI): domain Eukaryota; kingdom Metazoa; phylum Arthropoda; class Insecta; order Hemiptera; family Cicadellidae; genus Homalodisca; species Homalodisca vitripennis. Next base: position 72,173 of record NW_025777462.1, on the reverse strand, counting down.
TGGACATTTGTGTTTTGTTTTTGTTTGAAATGAACTGAGTAATGGTAAAGATTTTAAAGAAGTTGTTAACAAATTATTGCTTAATAAATATGGATTCACAAAATATTTTTTGACGTATTTGGTACACAAATTATTCAAAATGTAGATAATAGTTTGAATTTTTGATAGTTTGAGAAATGAGTTCGATAACAAGTTAGAAAATTTATTACAAAACCTTCCAGATTCAGATATGTTTGCTGTCGAGATTGAAGATTTTTAAAGCAGAATATGATAACAAACTTGCAAATTTCATGAGTTCAAATGAAGTTGCTGATAAAATAAAAACATTGGAAAAAGAAGTTGATGATGGTGTAAAAAAATTATTTACCAATTTAATGTCTCATATCGAAAAAGCTGATAAAATTACTGAAAGCGATCAAAGTTGAAAAGAATTATGTTAGTTTGGCTAATAAAAAAAGAATTGTCGGTGTTCGACCTGGTATTGACAAACATGATGTTGTTGTTAAAGAACAAATTTTAAAACCTCTAAAATTATCAGAAAACATCGATATTGTTGATTTACATGATCCGAATGTTAAAAATGCCTTAGATTTTAAAGGAAAAAGAATTAGCGGTGTTAGTAAAGGAATTAATCCATTTGATGTTGTTGTAATGATTCAATTAGAAGATCCTATTAAAAATGTTTAATGAACTAAAACAAAATTATGAGAATCATAAACAGCATGTTAAAGATTTTACGACAGAAGTCTATGATAAGTTAGAAGCCAGAAATAGAAGATCAGTAGACGATGTTGGTGAAATTAATGAAAAACTTACTAAATTTAAAGAGTCTTTTGATAAGTTTAGTTTAGATGCTACGAAACTTTTGAGAATATTGGTCATAAATTTGTTGAATACAATGATTCTTATGCTGTCAAAATTTCAAAAATTAGAAAAAAAACTTAATAATATGGAGGAAGATCTTACTGAAATAGGTATTCGCGTAGGGTTTTTATGCATGATAAAATTTCCTTATATTAAATGGCGCTCATATATTGTGTGAGATGTAAAGAAAAAACTGCAACAAATGATATAAAATACTATGCAAACATCAATGGAGTTAAAAGAATTTCGGGAAAATGTGCTGAATGTAACTCAAAAAAGAGTCAATTTATAAAAACTTGAAATTTTTTCTTAAATAAATAGAGATGGCGGGACATTACAGTGCTTTCGATCTTTTTATCATGCAACACGAAAGAGATTTGAAAAAAGAACATTGGGATGACATTTCTCAAAAATATGAATTATCCGAAGATATGATGAGATTATACGTAAACAAATTGAATTGGTATAAACATTGCTAAATATCAAACTCTGTCCCCAGAGTTCATTCAAGAAAATATACATTATCAATTAAAAGATCATATGTCTGTTCTTTGTCTCTATCAACACTTGAGTATAAAATTTTTGGATGAAAATAAAGATACAGTTGATTGGAACAATATTATAGATAGCGGTTACTATCCTGTGCAGATTTTATTGAAATATGTGACCGAGATCGCAAAATTTAAGGAACAGAATCCTGAATATGACGAAGTAGATCATTAAAAAATGACTAAAATCTTTTCTTATCGACTTATACATGATGTTTAAATTTTCTCTTATTAAAATGGCGGACTACAGAAAATATGCTAGTGATATTGAAAGGGCGGAGTTTAAAAATTTCTATCCAATTAGTAAACAACATTTGAATGAACCGAATAAAAGAACTGAGTTTAAATATTGATTTTGGAGATAACTTTTGCTCGTCTAACTTCCAGTTTTATATTTCTGGAACTTTAACAAAACAAGATGGTCAAGCATATCTTGGAACTGATAATGTTAGATTAATCGATAATTTTTATACCGTTTTTATTTTCTAAGATTGAAGTAAGAAAACACAATAAATTGATAGAAGAAGTCGAAAACTGTGGCCAATTAAGCACTATTAAAGGAAACCATTTGTTATTCCAAAAAGTGATGTATTTTCAAACAGTTTTGAATCAACTTTTAAATTTGGACAATTTGAAGCGGTCGGTGATTTAGCACATTTCGGCTTAGGATTTTTTGAAAATGTAAATTTTCCAATCTATAAGGGTGGATTTTACATTAGTTTCATAAGAGCTGAAGACGATGATGTGATTCTGAAGACTGCAACTGGAAATGTTATGCCTGTTGATGGCAAAATTACAATTAACGAGTTTTTCATTTAGAGTTCCGATGATTGATTACAAAACCACGAGTAAAATTCAGTTGATTGATGAAATTAACAAAATCTCAAAACATCACGTTTAATTTTCTAGATTGGCAATGTATTGAGCAAAAAGGTATTTCCGGAACAACTTATTCGTTCGATATCACAAATATTTATAGAAATATCTTCAATCCCAAGTTCGTTTATCATTGGTTTTCAAACAGATAGACAGAATAATCAAGAAAAAAATCCTTCAAAGTTTGATAGTTTGGATGTAAAAAATATCAGAGTAAAATTGAACGGTTCTTATTATCCAGATGAATTACAAAAATTTAAACATTTCCGGAGGTCTTTTCAGAATCATGTATCAGATGTATCAAGATTTTAAGAAAGTTTACTACAAAAATATGGAAATGTATTACAACCCCAAAGAATTTATAGCAAATAGACCCATTTATGTCATTGATACAACAAAGAGTTTGACAAATATTTCTAGTTCAAAGAAACGATATAATTATCAATATGGATTTTCAAAATGCTGTTACAAACGCGATTTGTTATGTGGTTGTGGTTTCTGAGAAATTTTTAGCCTATGATGTGATTAAGAACGATATTAGAGAAATTCAGTAGTTAATGATGTTCATATTGTTCTCTTTCATTCCTTCTAAAACTTTAAAAATATACTCTTTCGCTGATGAAAAATCTCGATTTCTTCCGTAATAATCTTTGTAATCATAGACAAAATATCCTAAATAGTTGAATAATAAAATAAAATCATTTCTTTTTATCTCGGTAGTTGAAATATAAACATAAACATTTGCGCTGAAAAATTTATATCTCGGCAGACTTAGTTCCATAGCTTCCATTTATTCTTTTTGTAAATGGAAGAGTATAATGCCAACTGTTACAAGTGTTATAATAGAGGAGAAATTATTGATAAAAGATTAGTTTGTAGAGAGATTGTAATTTAATTTTGTATGAAAGACCTAAACCTAAGAAATTTCGAAATAAGCTAACACATTTGAATAATCTGCTTAGAAAATTACAATATGGAGATAAGAAGCAAACAAAATTTGTCTCAGAATTTAGAAAAAAAGAACAAAAATTTTTACTTATCTCTTGGAACCGTTGACAAAATTATTTTCCTTTTCAAAGAATACATTAGGTTTGTAGGTTTAAATACACACGTTTATTATGAGAAGATTTTACCTATAATCTTTCACTATTTAGACATTGAATTTTTATACGATTTTTAAACCTGAAAATCTTTGATGATTTTATAGTACATTTGGAGAAAGTAAATGAAGAACCTCGTGAAAAGAATGCGGTTTTACTCACATTCTCCCCGGTTTCTCGAGTGATTGTTAGCAAATTTCATTATTTTCCGTTTATAGATTTTTTATTAAGATTTTCTGGATTTTTTCATTAAAACAGCTTAGAAATGTAGAAGCCTACAATGAACAGTAAAACAGCTATAGATTCGGTTAATTTTTCATTCGTGAGTTACAGATTAGTTTATTGTCCTTTAAACAGTATTTTACGTTGATTTTCTGACTGTCCCAAAAGTGAGCTAGAACCGCCTTACTGTTTGATTTTACAGATTCGTTTATTGTCCTTTAAACAGTATTTTGTATGGAATTTCTGTCTGTCCCAAAAGTGAGCTAGAACTGCCATATTCATATCTACTTATATATATATATATACATATATATATATAAATATATATATATATATATATATATATATATATATTATATACATATATATATATATATATATATATATATATATATTATATATATATATATATATATATATATATATATATATATACATGTGACAGATACGGCCAAATACAAAATAATTGAATCGGAAAAAAGTAAGCGCTCTGTGGTGTAATGGTAGCACATTCACCCGGCAAGTGAGAGATCCGGGTTCGACTCCCGGCGGAGCAAGTACTTTTTGTAATTCAATGTTTATTGAAATTAAATAAGGCTATTGCCATTTATACAATTTAACGTAAATAAAAGTCGTTTGACAGGTGTTTGGTCTTCTGATCATATGTTAGTTTGCTTATTTAAACGCATATGTGACAGATACGGCCAAATACAAAATAATTGAATCGGAAAAAGTAAGCGCTCTGTGGTGTAATGGTAGCACATTCACCCGGCAAGTGAGAGATCCGGGTTCGACTCCCGGCGGAGCAAGTACTTTTTTTGATTCAATGTTTATTGAAATTAAATAAGGCTATTGCCATTTATACAATTTAACGTATATATATATATATATATATATTAATATATATATATATATATATATACATATATATATTTTGTGTGTGTGTGTGTGTGTGTTTGTTAGTTTTAAGGAACATAAACGTAATGTTACAGGCCATTTCTTATAATAAAAATAGTAGTTTATATTAATTTATTTAGTCCCCAATTTTCTAGCTTTTATTATTAGAAGAATTTATAATAATATAATTAATCATACTAATTACATATGATAGAGTAGTATATAACAATTCCTGAACAAAACTCCTTAGGTTAGAGAAACGTGTGAGATAATGAATTATTTTACTATAGTGTAGGCCTACTAAATGATTTATTCAAAAAATCTACCTTTGGTCAGATATTTTTTACCAAAAATAAATTTCTTATGTTGAAGATGTTTAAATATTTATAGTTATATTAAACATGTTTAGTACTGAAACTTTATAAAACAATGCTAAGTGAGCAAAATAATTCATATTATCTGTTTGTATTTTTAAAGACGCACTGAATAACAGCGTGGATTTTTCTTTAATATACAGTAGCATACTTAACGCATCCTTAAAAATTAAAAACTGTTTATATCACATTTCCTTTCATTATGGGAATAAAGATATTTTAGCATGCACCTTGCAGTCCATGCCCATTTTTTTATGTTAAGATTAGTAAATGTAAATCATATCGTGTGTCCATACAAACCTAACCACCCCTTAGTATAAACATTGTTCTTGCAATTAACGAATGCATTATGCTTTACAGAATATATGCCTAAACGAGTATTAATTTTAATGACTTTTAGTAAATTAAATATGATTCGCTCAATAGAAAAAAGTGAATATACATTATAAATATTTAAACAAATAGTTTTATTGTTACAGTCAAACTTTTACTGTATGGAAACTTGTGTAAATAAAAAACGAAAGAAGATTAAAATACATGTTTTATATAGAGGAAACATCTATTGTATTTAAATTTTGTTTTTTTTCTTCAAAACAACAGCAACTGCTATATATGTACAATGGATATTTTGATCTTGGTCGTTTAGCTAACGGAGCTGGAATATATAAAAGTTGTGATAGTAAATTTAAATAAGGTATGGTAAGAAACTTAGATTAAGGCAGACGATTAAGTAAGGATCGTGGCCTGCCATAAACTCCCCTCCAATCCTCTATTTAGCAGTCTTCGCTGTTATATATAATAGAAATTACAATCTGGCGGTTTTCATCACAGGAGATTTAAACCCTTTGTCTACTAAACCCATCCCGACTTGATCCCGTTAGTGCTTCTGTGGCTTATAGCAAGTGGCTGTCCTACAGAATTCTGAAGCCTATAAACTTGAAAAACTTTCGATATAAAAATTTTTAACACACATATATATATATATTATTTTTAGTAAATTACTGTACAATTAAAACAAAGTGTTTTTAAAAACATTGGCACTATATTTTGGTGAAAACCGTCTTCAGATGGAAAAATTGTATAAGACATAAAAATATAAAATAAAACAGTACAAACGAAAGTAAATAAACAGTGAATAAATAAAATAATACCCTACTATATATATTAGTAGTTATAGCTATTTGAATTTTAAAACAATTGAACAATGTAAATTATTAAGTATTACAAGTAAACACCAATTTTTAAGTACCTGTGATCAAAGTAAGTGTTCAAAATGTTCCCCCTCCCATCATCTGACAATGTAATAATCGAAGCCAGGAATCTATAATTATTACCAATAACACAACTACTGTTAGAATGTGAAAAGTGGCAGATAGAGTCATACACAGCATCCACAGAAACTTAACGTTTGGGCAGGTATTAGAGGAAATCAAATTATGGGCCCATTATTTATCAATGGTAATTTAAATGGTGACTTGTATCTAGCAATGTTCCAAAATGAGATAATTCCTGCACTACAAGCTGCTCTTGTTCGACAATTTCAAAGAATTTATTTCCAAACAAGATGGCGCGCCACCACACTTTGCTCTCCTTGTTAGAGAATACTTGGATACAATATTCCTTCGCAGATGGATTGGAAGACATGGTGCAGTAGAGTGGCATGCTCGTTTCCCTGATTTATCTCCGCTGAAATTTTTTCTTTGGGGATACCTCAAAGATAAAGTTTATCGTACTAAGCCTCGAGATTTGGCGCACCTAAATATCTCATAGTCCAAGAAAGCTCAAGATATTCCTCGTGACTACCTTCAAAATGCAGTGGATGGCTTTTACAACCACCTAGGACATTGCCAGACGATGGGAGGGGAAACATTTCGAACACTTACTTTGACCACAGGTACTTAAAAATTGGTGTTTACTTGTAATTACTTAATAATTTAAATTGTTTAATTGTTTTAAAATTCAAATAGCTATAAACTACTGAATGAATCCACTTTTGAAGTCCGTTTTGTGACATACCAATACAATACAATACAAATATACCAATACAGATGTTCTTCATCGTGGCAACGAGAAAACCAAACATTGGCGTTAGAAATATAATTCATTCACAGGAGAAGTGCTCTCATACACGTGTAAAGCTTACGAAATTTGTTGTCATTCGTTACTGGAAACTGCTTGTAAAGTTACAACTTGATATTATTTTGTATATTTGTTGTCACTAAGGGTTCTAAGAAATTTTCATCATCTGCTTGTATAACTCATAGACTGATTGTTTGTTTTGCCTTCACTCGATATATCAGGAAACATTTGAGCTACATTCACGGAACTTTGCATATAATCTTGCTATATTCTTAAATCCTAAAATAGCTGTATTTAAAATACTCGTAGTTTTAATACGAAAACCAAGCCTAAAGTCAAAGAGCTTTTATTACCATAAATACAGTCAAAATGTATAACTATATCAGATATATCCAAGTTTTCTTCACTTGTTTGTAGCATTTATAGTATAGAGTTTTTAAACTATAAGGAGTCAGATATTAGAGGTCTGATACGCTTTATAATACCCTGATTCATCTTTAAGAACAAAGGATATCGGTAAATATTTTGGGAAAACCGCTTATGATAGGCCTATATATGAATAAATCTAAAACTTTTGAATGATGTTTTTGTTTTTTACATAGGTGACTAGTACATTAATGTTGGCTAATACAATTATTTTACAAAGTTCCACATCTATTCATCTTCTCATTATCTTACGCATTACAAGTTTTATACACCACAGATTTCCGACAACCACCGCAAAACTCGCATGAAAAGACACATTATATAATTCTAAATAATTGCGTAATACAATCTTTACCAGTCGACACAAAAAATTCAGTTAAAACCTTATATTATTTAAACCATCAATCAAATTACATGACTGATTTCAGGATTGTCCTAATATATATATATATATATATATATATATATATATATATAAATATTATATATATATATATATATACAGGGTGTCAATTGTTCTGGAACCTCTTTTTCAATTTTTTAAAACCACAATATAAAAAAATACCAAAGTTCACACGCGCTTACTTTATACATATACAGTTTGTTATTAATTTCTTGTAGATCAATTGATGTTATATCTGCACGAACAGAAACAGACAACAAATACATAATTTTAAACTTTTATATTATGTATATATATATATATATATACAATAATTATAACACTATATATATATATATATATATAGGTCTGTAGATGTAAAAAAATACGTAATTGTATTGTGTTAAATTGTGCCAATTTGTATTTTAAGTAATACACAATAGATTTTTCCTTAATAGCTTTCATTGAAAAAACTTTTACGTGTTACAGTTTGTTATTAATTTCTTGTAGATCAATTGAGGTTATATCTGCACGAACAGAAACAGACAACAAATACATAATTTTAACTTTTATATTATGTATATATATATATATATATACAATAATTATAACACTATATATATATATATATATATAGGTCTGTAGATGTAAAAAAATACGTAATTGTATTGTGTTAAATTGTGCAATTTGTATTTAAGTAATACACAATAGATTTTTCCTTAATAGCTTTCATTGAAAAAACTTTTACGTGATTTACATGTAAGGTCTACAAAATGTATTTAAAATGATTACTTACGGGTTAGTGAAAGAACGTATATTATGACGGAAAGAGGAGTTATTAAATAACATAACTTACTTCATTTTTAATATCATATACAGGTATTCTTAATAAGTCCTTCAATAAAACCGTAAAAACCCTCGTGGTTTTTTTCTTTCCTGCCTTGTAATCATAGTTATGGCAGTTTAATCGTATTAAATTTATAATTTTAAGGAAGACTTACGATTGTTCATACATTTATTTTGCCATTTAAAGCCCATATCACTGTCCGAAAACTTTTCCAGATTGTTACTCTATATGAATTAACAACAAATGTTATAAAATATAATAGGTTAACTTTTCCAGTATTACAAAATTAACGGAATTTATATGCTATAAACCATCATTTAACTTTGTTTCATATATACACTTATAGGTTTCTAATAGTTTTACTCGCAAACCGAATTGAATTAAAAAATATCGCAATTGTTTTGTACTATCACAGCATTTTTGTTCTAAAATTGAATTAATATCAACTGACATATAGATTTTATAATTACAAAATACAAAAATTTGTTCTCATTTTATATATGTAGATTATCAGCCACACACGAATAAAACAGTTTTCTTCCAAATCCACCGAATCCATTGTACTATAATAATACTCCAATAATTTAGATACGGTCTGCTGATGCTATAAAGAATTTTTTTACCAATGGGCTATCGGTTGCTCATCAATTAACTTATATCTACTACTACATATTTTATTTTTGTCAATTAAATGTTATAATTTATTATTACTCCTAAATAGTTCACGATTATAAATAATACACAAATATCTTCTAATATATATTTTACATTGTGTTCTCAGCATCACTCTTTATTTTTACTAAGTTTCCATTCGTTTTCTAATACACAATACTTGTATTAAGTAATAATTATTATTAAATGTGATAGGTTTTATTTAAATTATGTTTTTTTAGGATAAGCAATTGATTATACGCTCAACCAGTTAAATTTAAATATATTATATCTCTGTATATTTACAGATTATGTATGTATAGTTTTTATAAAATGTTATATTTTTAGTGTAAGTTGGTACAATAATATGTTTCTACTGCTTTTTTATTTGTTTGAAAAATAAATATCTTTGTACATAGCATAACTGACATCAATTAATTAGTTAATATAAAAGTTAAAATTATGTATTTGTTGTCTGTTTCTGTTCGTGCAGATATAACCTCAATTGATCTACAAGAAATTAATAAACAAACTGTATCCCTTTTTACGGCCTCTAATCATAGAAAAAATTAAATAGTAATAGAAAATTATTCGAGGCTGATTTTTTTTCCAAAGCCGCCAGAGGAGCGGTCTGAAATCCTTGTGATGGAAGCTCCAGATTGTAATTTATATTTTCTGCAACATTTCAGACTGGTAAATAGAGCTTAGAGGAGCGTTGTTGGCAAGTCACAATCCTTCTGTCTGAACTGACGTATCGAAAGCAGCTTAATTTAAATTAATCAATATTAAAGACTTTTTCTCTATGCGCAGAAAGATGCAAAATATTTAGTTGAAAATACATCTTAACTATGCTCAGAGAACTAATAATACCAACTCAATTTCAGTATTAACAACTTCTTTCCTACAAAAATTAAAATATACAGTTTTATTATTTTTTAGACTTATTTAATTTATTTTTTAAACACAATATTTTTTAGTGAGAAGTTAGGAAAGGCATACATATTTTGTGCATAGTGCCTAAAATTTCTAATTTAAGATTTGATAATTTAGTTTTTACTTGGGATTGCACTGCTATGACACCATTATAATATTACAATTTCAAATGAATAGATTGTGAAAATTAATAAATTAGTTTGAAAGATCAATGTTTTCAAAGTTACATGCAGTATGGTTAAATAAAAAATGTTTTAATGCAATATGCCCTTGTTTCAATACTATTGTTATCTTACAGCTTCATGTAAAATTGAACTTCAGAATTGTGAGTTCCAAAACTTCCTTAACACAACAGCCATGAAAATATTGTTTACTAACCTCGCAGGTTAAAATCATCACAAAAACCGTATAGTTTAATACCGAATAACACTTTAAAATCTGTGTCTGACCTCTTATCACTATGTTGGTTTTATTATTTTATTTTATTTCCAACGGCAGCAGCCAATTTACAAAGACAAGCATAGATGATAGAATACAGCGGAAAATAAAATTAATACAATCAGATGAAAAATCTACATAAAGTAACAAAATAGGTATACAAAAATTTTATAATAAATAATAAGTATCCAAAGAATATAACAATTTATAAATATCCAAAAACATAAAAATAAATATTAACAAACAACAATAATTACTGAAGTATGGAAACAACTCAGAAAATTGATTTAAATAAAATTGTAATTTACATAAAAAAACAATAAAAAACAACTAAAGTATAGGTAGATATCAACAAATTTAGAATAATAAATAATTACGTAAAAGAAAAAACATTTATAAAAAATTTTTGTGCAAACAGGTACAAGCAATCAACTAGCTAACGAAAGTATAAGATTGATAAGAGCAAACATAAATAAATAAATAGTGCTAATATATTAAAATATAATATATAATATTTAACAAATAACAGTAGAAATTCAATAAATACAACATATAATGCAATGAACATGCACTTAACACAGCTTAAGGCTAACTAGGTCTTAATTTCTAGTCTTTCACAGAAAGAAGAAGAGAGGAGGCCTGCCGACGAACCTGGTGAAGTCCATCGAAGAACAGGTCGCACTCAGACGCAACTTGATTTCGCAGGCGAATAAACCTTGCGAAAGGACTGTTGAAGTCGAAGTTGGTTGAGTGGTATCATCGACCCAGTAGATCTCGAGATCTTTTGTTTGCAGGAACTCTGAGGTCGATTTCAGCTAGGAGATCTGGACAGTTCATGTGACCATTCACTATCTTCCAGAGAAGAACAACATCAGCCACGTCACTTCGCAGGGCAAGAGGTGACAAGTTCAGATTGCTGGACAGTTCCTCCACAGGCACATCAAGATAGGCAAAACCCAGCCGGACACCAACCAAGCGAAGAAAACGCCTTTGTAGAGCCTCCAGTCTCGTCATATTGCCAACAGTGTAAGGCGACCACACGGGACTTGCATATTCCACAAGCTGTCTTACAAGGGAACAATACAGAGAGCGAAGAGCAGAAACGGTTGTCGATGCCTCTGGAGAATCTTGCTATGAAACCAAGCATTATGATGCTGATTGCTAATGGGATATTGTAGCTTGTATGAAATGTTAGTGCAACGAAGCATATTAGTAAACATTTTGCCAACTAAAGACAAGAAAGATAAAAATATAAATCTAGATGTAAATTTTTAAAACTATATGAGCATTATGTCAAATATGCAGTCTAAACTGCATGGTTTTACAAAACTACAACGTCCATAAAGATATGCTTGTTCTCCAATTTTATTATGAGGAATCACATTGGTTCAGAGAGACAATAAATTGAAGAAAAGTAAGAATCCAGGAAAATCTAAAATTAATTAAGACTGTGAAGTTTATAGCTTTAGCGGTTAGTTATCTAAGAAAATCACAGCTGTTTACAATACGTTGAAATTTAGATTTAGATTACACTGGGTATACATGTTTCGTAATACCTGAGACGTATAATGCACGTAAATCTATTAAATGGGTATATTGTGTAATGCGCTGGGATTAATCAACAAGTGTATGGACCAACTGTACTGATTGTTTATATTTCAAGTATTTTAACTTTCATTATAGTTAACATATATTTATAAATTATCATTGTAATAGTGATATGACACGAGGAAGAAAAACTATAATCGTAATTAATATAATGAAATTAAAAGTAAGCGCCATTGCAACAAATTGGTTGACCGTTTACAAGATAAACATCAAAAGTGTATAAATCCAAATGGTTTTTCAACTATCGTCTTATTTCAAGTTTCTTTGGTATTTACAAACAACAATTTAGGGTGACCCGTTTGAAGTCATATAGTTATAATGAGGGGAGAACTTTGACAGCACCGCGATAATCAGCGGGTCTGGAATGGTGGCTAATGAGCTCCACCTAGTCCTTGTCCATTCTGTTTTTAAGATGGTGGTTCATTACATTTTCTTTTAACGCAGATACAATGCTGAGTTTATTCAGACTGAATAAATTATGTCATGTATATAATATTTAAATGAACATTTTCACACGTGTACTCGTAAATCGATTACCTTTTATAAATACATGGAATGGCTAATAAAATTAATATAATAAATCAACCTAACTTTATTGGATGCCTGTACATTAATGGGTTTAATTCGCAAGAAACTTATTACTAGTTTTATTGGATTTTTTCTGTATATTGAAAGTTGTAATCTTTGAGGTCTCTATATCTTTTAATCTTAGAAGATAGCGTTGAATGACAGCTAATTTTCTGTCAGACTTTTTAACACAGAAAACGTTTGATATCAATAAGATCATAATTCTTCTCGTAACATGTATTAAGATTCTTCCTCCATACAGAAATTTGTACCAGTGGAGTACATAAATATGCAGCTCTTGTACGTTCCTATTCTCTATTTATTCTTAAAATTACTTGCACTACCGACTAATATTTGTGATTGTTAATACTTTTATGCCTAATGATTTATTTATTCAAAACGTTTCTCTAATAATCGTGACAAAATAAACCATACATTTAAATATTTCAACCACCTCTAAAAGTTTTAAGCTCATTACTTATTAATAATTTGTGCTAGTCAAATGAATAGAAAAATTTTTTAACGATCTTTAAAACTATTTTAACAACAACCCACGTTTCAATGTTTGAAGCTTATTTTTTACCATCCTTTTATCACACGAACCCATATATTACGAGGTATACTAATACTATATTACTTATTAAACTAAATTAATAAAAACTATGCATTTACGGTACATATTGTAAGAGCAGTGATGCAATATTTACTATTTCAGCACATCAACTGTGTGCTTTTAATTTTATTAAGGAACTTTTCCGCAAAAACTTATTGACAGCCACGGTAATTTAGACTAGTGTCGAAATGGGACGGTTTAAAAGTAATTAAAAAAATAAGGTTATTTCACTACTTATTTCGGAGCTAAATACACTTTATACGCCCGTGAGGCACAAAAATAATAGTTGAAGATATGTCAGAGAACAAAAAAAACCAATTATTAGCCACTTTAAAGTTCTTTATAAGGCTGATTGGTACTGACAGAACGTATGTAAAACTTTCCAACGGATGGTTTTAGGGCTACCAGGCTAAGTGTTATATTAAAAAAGTCTTAGAAGATTGTTTAAACCAAATTGGCAAACCTTCACGTTATCCATATAACTAAAAAATGTCTAAGATGACGATCTATATATGAATTTTTTTTTTCAAAAGGAGCTAAGTGCCAAATTTGTTTAAAGTGATTTTTTTTATGTGCCAACGGGAATCCATATCTAAAAGATCTAATTGCCAATTCCTTTTCTAGTTAGTTCATATTCTTGCTCGAAGAATGCGCTGGTTGTAACTGAGCAGGCTCTCCCAGTCCATTGGAGCTAAGTGCTGCCACTGGACACTAGCCTGCACTAGAGATGCTCTGTTTTTTTTTCTGTACCGGTATCAATCAGACAATGGATAATACCATGAAAGCTTTTCCTGTTAATAAATGATGTACCAAAAACTTCTTTTAAAATAACACAAAGAAAACTTCGTGAGGAGTGGCCAAGCCTACAAAATCGGAACAAAGAAGAAAGGATATAAAAATATTCTAGCCAAGGATCCTGAGTATGTAAAGGTAATTTTGGTTATGTTTAATTCCAAGTGATGCTTAACTTTATTATTCTGTTTATTGTTATAAAACATTTTATAAGTACAAATATACAATTTAGTACATACCTACTCTTTGTCTCGTATACTGGTATACTAGTTTTAAACAAAAATTTCCCTCAGTCTAACCCGCTTGAATTCATTGTATTTCTGGTTGTAACTAGTAGGCCTCGGCGTTTTCTTACTAGGTTGGCCTGTATATCCTAAGTAAACCTGTGTACGTAATCTACTCTTGTTCCTTATTTTTGTTTATATCTGGTACAAATACTTGGTTTGTGTACCGAATAACCAAGTTTAATAATAATAAACTAAAACTAATTTCTATCAATAAACTTTTAATTTCAGGAGCATTGCAAGTGCAAGAATACCTGTAGTTGCAGTCAGTTATCAGATGACCATAAGTTGAAGTTTGGATGGGACAGCCCAAAAACAACTAATTACTTGGCCTGCTTACGGTGATTCCCATTCAAAGAAGACGTCATGGTATGTATAACACAGGCTCTTTAGCCTCAGACAGTGTACTGTGAACTTCATGGTACCTGATGGTAACGGGGGACATGTTAAGGTATTTAAAAAGATTTTTATGGCCATCTATGGTGTTAAGTCCTCCAAGCGAATACAAATTTTGGTGAAAAATAAGAAAATAGGATGTAATTCTGTATCAGAAAAGAGGGGAGGTATAAAACATTTTAAGTTTACCCTCGCTGATCAAAATGTAGTTAAGAACCACATACAATCAATACCTACTGAGCCTAGTCACTATAACAGAAAAGAAGATGACAATGAACCACATAAGTCAAGATCTAAACCTTAACGGTTATACAGGGCGATCAAAGACAAGAACCCAGGAAGTAATGTATCCTACCAATTTTATGCTACTGTCTTTCGCAATGATTTTCCTAAAGCAAAATTTATGAAACCACGTAGTGATACGTGTAAGACCCGCGATAGGTTAAAAATTAAAACTTGCAGTAAGGATTCATTGGTGGTGTTTAAAAGCTAAAAAAGAACAACAATTACATCACCGAAAGGCTGGCTGAAGCAGCACAAAGCGCTATAAATAATGATTGTACCTGTTCAAAATTACCAAGCTGTGATACGTTTTATAAAAAACATTTTAATAAAAACTATTTTTTGTGCTTACACAATATAAATTCGCTTTTAAATGTTGTTTCACACGCGACAAAATTTATACAAACCAAAATGACTATGTGGCTAAACCAAAATTGTGTGTAGCGATGTAAACTACGTCTAACACTGTAACAAATATGACACCATTATAGAGGACACAAAGCCTGACACAAATGTCTCTTATTGAGATTCCAAGTCTAGTCTGTTGCTTAGTAATCAAACAATTAATCAAATGGGTATCACTAGCAAATAAAAAAAAATTCTTTTTTAAGGAGGTTTTGAAACATTTTTAGGAATTTGTTTATTAATAAACTAACTTAATCTTGGATTTAAAATTATGTGAAAACTATTAAAATGTATTTATCAGTGTTGAAATATGTTGTGTTGTGACATAAAAGTTTTAATTCATGAGGCATATATCTAATAACTCATTTAATAATTTATAAAATATACCCCGATGCTGGCATCAAATTTTTCTAACAGCCGTTGTATACCTGCCACAGGCTTGGAGTGGGTATACCGGAATATATTTTGTAATCAAATAATTTATTTATTTTTTATCGCGTTTTTAAATTTTCAAGAAGAAAAGTTCAAAACCAGGCTAAAAACTAGTACCAAATATCTAAAACAGAGTGTTAGCACAACAATTCAGCACACTTGCTGCAAGCTTCAGTGGAAGGAAGATGCACGACAGTGGTTAGAGACGTGTCTTGCCAACACTGGAGTACATGTAGGTCTGTAGTTGAATAAATTATAAAGAAAGACCCTTATAAATTATGCTTTCCTTTTTATTTCAGTGACAATCTGTATCTTTGTATCTCTTTATAAACTTAACAATTGGAAATTTCATAGCAACTATAAATGTCATAGTAACCATAGTTTTAAAACGTTTTTTTTCAAGTATTGAGCATTTAATTTTAATTGATATATTATTTAAATTTTTATATTTAATAATTGCAATTTTATCCACTAGTAACCAAAATAATCGTTAATAGTAAAACATTTTAATAGGTCTATCACAAGTTATATGTTTAAAAGTTTAATAAATTTAAAATTGAAATTGGGATGTCAGAATTAATAACTTACATAATTGTTTATATTGAATGTGTAACGAATTAAACACTGTTTCTAAAAAATTCATTAAATCCAATATACTGTTCGCCCCATTCATTTGGATAAGGCCTTCTGACATTGATTGATGCTATATAAAGAATAAATTATACAAAGTGATACTGACTGATCTATTAATCGATCTTTAATCATTGATTAATTTATTTTATCTATTACCACATACCTTTATTTCTGTTAATTACATTTTATAAGTAAAATATTTTATAGCTCATTTAAGTCACCTTAGAACAACAGAATGCCTGCTTTGTTCCAACGTACAGATTCAAAATTTTGTATACAATTCAAATATTTCACAGGTAACAAAAGAACCACACAACCACTTCCATCAACCTAACTATATGCAATTTAGCAATACATGTTGAAAAATAACAATAATGATGAATAGAAAAATTGAAAGATTAAAAATATGAAAAAATAAAAAGTGGTAATTATCCAGCAACAGTAGTACGTTGTCATTGCTACCTGACTGCTACGTGGCAGATATATAGGCCGCGTGATTTACTTCTCCTTCCTTTCTTAACGACGCTTCGTTCAGATCACCACAACTACCAACAATGTCCTGATCTATGACATTCGTATCGGTTATCCTATATAGCCAGCTGACTGAGGCCGGTCATATGAATACTGCGGCGGTCAAGCCACCGCACACTTAGACGCTAAGGGTGCTTTATTTTCTATAACGATCATCTTCTGTAGTATACTTTACCTATAAATGCACCCTTCCACAAAATCTGCGTTTAGTGATTAACCAATCTTGGACATCCATGGGATAACCCATATATAAATAAATAATTGGTTTTCGGTGCACCAATTGAGTTTTATCATCCATATGTAAATAGGAGGGGGCGATAAAATGTCATAAAATATATTCAAACAACCGGATTTAGGGATGTTTTAAATAACTAATTAAAAATTATAATACGTCTAGCTAATAATTTCAGTATGTAAAAATGTTGTAATAGATTTTACAGTGATTATATTTATTGATTTATTTCCGTTTAAAAACAAGTAACAAATATTTGTTTTAATATTTCTTTTAAGTGTAACATAATTATTCTATAAAGTGTTCTTTTAAGTAATTTATAAAACTGTTGGATACATTAACATACCATCACTCAATCATATAAACTTGGATGATAGTATAATAGTACACATTTCAGCTAACAAGAGTTTAAATACTTTTAATTTTTAACTAGCTGTTACCCTCAGCTTTTCATCCGATATGAAATATAAAAGTCCTTATAATACTTATCGAGAACAGTTATAATTAATTATGATGGAGCTCTATGGAATTCTACAAACATAAAATAACTTACATCAGGTACATATTAATTCATGTTTATGGTTAAAAGGATCTGTGTTCAACATTTCTTATCATGTTTTCCATGTATTTGATTATTTCTGGTTCTACTCAAACAAATACATAGGTTTCGGAATACTACTTTGGTCAGAAAGCGTTTAATTGCCATATAGTCCTTGCTACATATGTTAACATATTTACCATAATTTAGTTTGTCATCTTGTCTCGATAAGGACATATTTGTACATGCGTAGAACTGAGAAGCCTGTTACGGCTCTTAAGGAAACCCTACCTACTAATTATCTATTTCCTGAAATTTCTATTAGGTTCACGTAGTTTTCGAACATAATCGTTATTATTGTCTGTGTTTTAAAGCATTTTTGTTTTTCGGATTGTAGTAAGGGTGAAAGATTATATTGTTGATGCATGTTAGGGTTTATTTCCCAGGGTATCCTTACATTACTGTTAAAAATGGCATATTTAAATATCAAGGAAACCCACTATTTTAGTGGACCATGTGTAAAAACAATCACTAATTTGCCCATTTATGCAGGTTTTATAACATTGTTACATAATATGTCACCAGGGTGTTTAATTTCAATTGTAGACAGTTATCGGTTTTATGAAAAGCTTTATTGTCCTTTCACGAAAACGTCTTTCATGATAGGATATTTTTTACCTATCATTAATATTAATTGAATGAAATATATCACATATACAGACTACCGGAAATAAAAACCCAAACAATATCTACTTAAATTGACCTTATTTATTGTTGTAGTGCTACAATTACTTTTTAGGAAAACTGCAATAACAAAACCAGAGTAAATGAACAAAAATATTTTATTCACTAATTAGGTACAAATATTTAACATTTTTAATACATAAATACAAAAAAACAACTTTATACACATATGTACAATGTTTATAAACATATATGTTACAAAAATAACATTTCAAATTAAAAACATGTTTACAAGATGTAACATTCCAATCTTGTAAATATATGACAAGAACTTATAATTCCTAAATTTTGAATATAAGTATTATAATCAATGAAAATTACATTACAGTGTAGTATAAATCAACACGTTATGTTTAGTGGCCTTTCTAACACAAATGTAGACGAATAAATAGGCGTAAAATTTAGATATCAAATCGTATTATTCCGTCCAAAAGAAATTTACATATATATTGTTTTAACTGTATATTCAATATATGTTGATAATATTTAATTATCTCCTTTATATTTTTACCTGTAGACTTAAATGTTATAATCAAAGTAAGAATATTTTTCAATATAAAACTTCACTTTCTGCAAATTTTTATATTACGGAAAACAGAGCATTATCGTAGAATTTTATCACAAATTCAATTGAACTAAAAAAAAAGATTTATTCATTAGTGTAGATGTATAGTCTTACCAAATTAATACTTTTTATTATACTAAAAGATTAAATTTCGACCTCAAATGTAAAGTGTTTTGTAAGAACACTTATACTACGTTACAAATAACAATTATATAAAACAAGTTCTTCTAAACAGTAGCCTCTAGCGTTGAGTCATCAGAAATTTCCAGGTGAGCAGAGTAGATATCTACGAGTCTCGCAAACCGAGGCCCGAGCACCACGTATCTCACTGCATCATCGGGATCAGAACCTGCAAAAACCATCACATCATCACTTGCATTAATAAATATTTAATTAATATTTTAAAACTTTAATACAACACGTGTGCTAACTGAAATCGTTAACAAGAGAAAATGTAATAATACATTCAGCGTTCTGACTAGGGTTAATATTATTAAAATGTATGTACATTTGACTGTCTAATTTATTTTCCATGTATAGCCCTCAATGGATAAACAGATTATAGATTTGTATAATACAGAGCTAGGGTTTTTTAAGCTTAATGTTTGTAAGAAAAAGCGAATTTATAATTTCCTCATACCAAGTCCCCATATAATTTAGAAAGTTATAATTTTTATATTTGCCAATACAACTATAATTCTTATGCGGCAAGTTTTTTTATGCTGCGCAAAATAACCCAAATCCTAATTTTCTGAAATTAAATGTTATTACTATAGGCAAAATAAAAATAAAATAACTTATTATTTTATTAATGATTTTATCCCATTTTTATTTTATTCCCAACTGTTATCTGAATAGAAAATATAAACTAAGTAGACAAAGAGACCAAGCATCTCTGAATTATGTTTATGTTACAGTTCTGTTTATATTGTTCAAATGAAACAATTCATGTGCGATATTCTGTGCGTTGGTGAACACCCTAAAGATAACATTCATTAGTCTACGTGTAACTAATTAACGAGATAATGTTTTGGACAAATCACATCTTCAGGTAAGGCATGTATTTATTAGAATTAATAGAACACCTCCAAGAACTAAAAAAATAGTTCATGCTTCCAACGAAAATTACTTATTATATTCTTAATATTCTCAATGAAACTTATGCAAGGATCTAAATCCTAAGTATAAAGAGTAGAGTCATTAAAACTCACGGTTTTAGCACTGGTAGAGATACAAATATTTCACACAAGGTATCAACTAGTGTTAGTTTTAACACAAAAGTCAAAACTCTGAAACCTACGGATCCTGCTATCGGTAATATAAACGTTTTATTTGAAAGTAAGTGAAATAGAGAGTAAACTTATTTATCAACAAAACTTGAAATAAAAAATAGGACATCTTAAAAAGAAGGGGATATATGAAACATCTTTTGCTGATTCTAAAATATGTTTGTGGTACAACATAGATGGATTGTAGCACAATTTAAATAAATAACTGATGCAATTGAAGCAGAACATGGTGTTAGACAAGGGTAAAGTACATCACCCCAACTTAATAATAATTGAATTTAGAGAGAAAAAATTTTGTCAGGTACTATAAGCAATAAACCCTGAATAAAATCCTCTCTCTCTCTCTCTCTCTCTCTCTCTCTCTCTCTCTCTCTCTCTCTCTCTCTCTCTCTCTCTCTCTCTCTCTCACACACACACACACACACACTCACACACACACACACACACACACACACACACACACACACACACACACACACACACACACACACACACACACACACACACACACACACACACACACACACACACACAATAGGATATGGGATTCTTTAGTTTTCACTAAAACAATGCTTTATGCAGATGACTTATAATTGTATATTTATTCTTCTATAAATATAATAGTTGATGCTCTTAATTACTTGAATTCAGATTTAAGTACACTTTTTCAATGGTGCATTAACCATGGCTTAAAACTTAATATTGCAAAGTGTAAAACCAATAATCTTGAGTACATGTAGATTATTAAAGGTTTAAGAATAATAAATAAGTGGTCAGACAAGTAGATTACATACAAAGTGTTCCAATGTTTATATCAGTTTAGACGTTTATGTTTTAATCCAACGGAAAAAGTTTGAAAGATGTTAGTTTTGTCATTAGTGATTTTACTTTTTGTTTACGATAGTGTTGCTTTTTGTGATGTAAATAATACTCTTTTAAGTAAGTTACAGAGAGCTCAAAATGCTTCTATAAGATTTATTTTCAAACTAAGATTCAATTAACATGTAACTAATTATTATAGGCAATTGGATGTTATGAAAATAAAAGAGAAATTAGAGTATAATACGCTGTCTTTAGATTACAATACACTTAAAATAGAGGAGTCAGGATGCCTATATGTGAGGTATATAAAGTCATGAGAGACATTTACGCCAGACAAGATTTGGTGGAAAACACCTTGCAATATCCTTTACATAGAACAGTAATATATACAAATTCTTTTCATACTCATTCAATTAGGTTATTGAACTCATTGGAAGATAGTTTCGGGAATTGTAATAGTGAAAAATTATTATAAAGAAAAATCAATAGTATGTTGTTAAAAAGGTAGATGATTTATGAGTACAAATATACTTTAGTGAATCAAAATCATGTAAGTAGAAGTGTTGATTTTAATTACAAGTGAATTTAGTTGTATAAGTTAAATTTATATAAAGAATAATAATCATTATTCTAGAATTATCTGTTTGAAGAAAACCTTTGGTTGGAAATATTGTAAGCACAACTTATGTGTATTTGTGGATGTATTTTGTACCTGTTATGATGGTAGATTGGAATAATGGTCTAAATCACAGCAGGAGAAATAAACAAAACTAGGGAGAATGCTGCCTGAAAAACTTATCTCGGACAGTTTTAAAAAGCCCAAATAAATATAGCAAAACGCATTAAAGATAACCAAACATTGAAGACAGAATAAGCTGTAGCCTAAACCATATAAATGGAGGAATATATATATATATATATATATATATATATATATATATATATATATATATATATATATATATATATTGTGCTAAAATACTTGTCATGAATTACATTTTACTTACAAGACTCTAAAGATGAAAGTGAACCGACTACGCTATCACAATTTCCCTCGAAAGCGTAGTTACGAAGGTCATCGTAAGGCGGTGCTGTGTGCTCGAGATCAGCTCTTTTTCTGCGGCCTTCTATCCTGGCCTCTAACCCCGTACCTTCAACGAGTTCTGGGACTGGAAAGAAAGTTGCATACGGGTTATAAAAACTATCAATAATTAATGAGTCCTACATATCCTAGATTGTTAGATTTGTTAGGATTTATGTTATAGTCAGAATCACTATTTATTTTAGTTAATAATTTATGATTTAATGTAATCCAATATAATCATAAAATAATCTAAACTCTGATAGATTAAAAATTTTATGGAATATATGAACAATAAGAACTTGCTATACAATGTCATTTAAAGTTACATTGATCATTAACTTTGTATTACAAACAATTTACAAGAAACAGTCTATGGAAAGTGAACTGTAAACGAGTCGCGTTGCTCAGAAAAGTACAAAACCACTATAAATGAAGAAATCATTCTCTCAGTAAGAAACCTTTGATCTTGGACTTGCCTGAAAAAGTTTTCCTTAATTACAACTTGCCTAACCACATTGTGCGGCTCAGATAACTAACACACCTTGTTGTTTTTTGTTCTCTGAGCTCAACCCTTTAACAGGAACCTTAAGTGGTAGAAGATCAAAAGCGTTCAAGTCGTCCTCTCCTCCTCCCTCGTCATTATAACTGATGATATTCTCCCTGACGTCATCGTCCGGTCCGGGCTTCTTCATTGTAGGTGCTTCCCTGCGTCTGTTGTACGCCACAACCAGAGCGACCAGCACTGAAAAAATAGTATAACTCTGAATAATACTAATTCTTGATCAATATTATGAGGGAATCTTATTATAATTCAATATTCTTAATATCATATTCTAAAGCATAAGACTTAATTCAAATATTAATATAAGTTTTTTATATTAGGTTCTAAGATACGTTTATATGTTATAGAAATTTTTCATTATGAACAAGAGAAAGTCTTCTTTACTAAAACATTATTTGCTTTTAGAGTTTGATCTTGGAAGACAACTTACCGTCATTACGGTAAATTATGTACATGACGTACTGTCAGTTATTTTATACTAAAGTGTAGTTCCCTTGTTAAAGAATGTAAAGGAATACTAATATCTAAAACTTACTCAACAAAATTACACAATTGTGTACGTAAGCGCGCGCGCGGGCGCGCGCGAGTGTGTGTGCGTGTGTGAATGATAGTAATAATAAATATCTATCAATACCTGAATCTGGAAAAGAATAAATATATATATATATATTAATATAGAAAACTTACTCAAATACAAAATTACATAATGTGTATGTGTGCGTGTGTGTGAGAGAGAGAATGTTTTAAAGAAACTAAGCAAATTGTGTTTGCCAATTAGAGAGAAGACATTTTCAAAGGTTTGATTATGTTGCATAACATGTGCAGACACGTTTTTTTATGTCGAATATCAGCCCAACAATTGTTTACCCTTAGGAAAGTTTGTGTACCTCCATTGAAGTCTTTAGGGCCTTGTTTACAGGTTAATTTACAAACTACATTTTCACTGTTACAAGTGATATGATCTACATCAGATCATTATTTCTGGAAATGAAACTCTGTAAAAATGTGTCATAATGGCATGTGTGTTTAAAGTTTTGATAACCGTAGTTATTTTGAAAATGTTTTGGAATAAGTAATATTGTTTTTCACTTGGTGAACTTTTAATTAAAGTTTTAAAAGGTCTAGTTTTAATGCTTTATTTCAAAAAATTGTTTTAAAGTTGTGTTGGTGGTTTCTTTTTTATTTCCATACATTATGTTTAATCCAGGATGATACTGAATCAGAAGTACAACTTATTTTTCCAAAATTTAAAACATGGCTTTGGTTACTGAAATTAGCAATTTAAGTATTAATCAACTTTATATGGTATAGCTAATGTTTCTGTTAATTAATAAATTTGTCATTAATGTAAGTAATGTGTAATATAATTGTAAAAAGTTAATTTAGTCTGTATATAGATTCTCGGCTCTTAGAGCAAGATCCTCGTGGACAGATTTCTGCACATATTTTCAATGGCAGATGATATAGTGTAAGTATTTCATACTATTTTTGACTTTGACATGAATTTTTTGTTTTTTAATAGTCCGTCTAGATAAAAAAGCTACATATTTTTGTGATAGTTTACAGGTGAAACTGAAAGAAGAAACATAATTTTATTCTTTAAAAAATAACTTTGAAAATTGAAATTATTTTAATTACATTATTTTATATAACATTTTATAAAATTGCATCTTCTGAGCTTCATATAAGAGAATCATGAATCTTACCGAGATTTTTTTTTATATCTATTTGGTTTTATTTTAAGTAACGTAACATGTTAGCACGTGAGAGTTAACGTACAATTTTAGTCAAAACCTGAAAATTTATAAATAGTTAGTTATATACAAACATACAATAGTGTTCCAGTATTTATTTTAATTTATCAGGTTATATTATCATAAGACTCTCAATATTGAATTTTAAATATTATAATCATTAATCTTATAATTAGAAATGCTCTGTAATTATAAAATGATTTGCAAAGATGTGTATGTACATTATATAACAATATATGATCACTAGATGGACGACTTATCACAATACTAGATAAACATGATGAAACCAACAATGGTAAAGAGTGCTCCGAAACCCAGACGCATAGACTGGCGCTCCTGGGCCAGTTCGCACTTCTGACCCCAGA
Source organism: Homalodisca vitripennis (assembly GCF_021130785.1). Lineage (NCBI taxonomy): Eukaryota > Metazoa > Arthropoda > Insecta > Hemiptera > Cicadellidae > Homalodisca > Homalodisca vitripennis. The sequence goes on along the minus strand of NW_025777462.1, from coordinate 47,038 downwards.
ATCCCTCGGGGCACTCGCAACGATACCGTATTCTGCTCTCTTGGTTTACACAGAAGCCACCGTTCAAGCAAGGGTTGTCGAGGCATTCATCTCTATCTTCACATCCTCTACTTGTCGACACTTTTCCATCTCCACATCTAAGGCATTTGATAACTATTATTAGCTTTCCCATGCTTGTGGTTCTAATAGATATTATAGTTACGGTATAGACGTATGTTGTGGTTATCCAAGTATTAAGAAACGATTGGTAGTAGAATAAAAACACACTATCTCATTACAAGCAATAGTATTGAGAGTAAAAGTATTAGGAATAAAATTTTTACTATCTTCTATTTATGTCATTCGTATTTATCAATAATAAGGATAAATGTATAATATTTCCAAATAATATCAGGTCTACATTCTTAAAGACATAAAATTTCAGTAATGTTGTCTTTTGTATTCACTGTGTACGACTTTCCATAAATTTACTCAATGTTCCATTTACAAACTTGCAAACATCTTTCCACTTGCCATTTATATACTAGAGTATATTTCATTTTGTAGTGCTAAGATGAGGAAATAGCATACAATTACGATAGAGATGTGGTTCTAGTCTATATAAATTATACTCATTGTCATTAAAGAAGCTAACATGAACGTTGTGGTAATGTAGTAACGTAGTAGCATCTATAAGGTCCATTGCAGTACCTAAGGAAAAGTTTGGTTAGATTTAACCCCAAGTTTTAATAAAATTGGAGCCCGCTTGGAAATGGAGGCAAATCAATATAACGCGTAAAAATCACACCGAAATTGTTTTAATGAATCAATTAAAAAACTGGTTTTTAATAGTGCAGAACTAAAAATAGTGATTATTATATGCGTTGTAGTTAATTTTTATTGAATAAAATACGGTCGCCTCAATATATATTTTTTTTTATTTACACATGTGATAAACTAGTATTCATACGTTAGATCTTTACTTATACTATAATTAAATAGATCTAATAGAATAAATCTACAGAAAATTATATACATATATTTATTTTAAAACCGTGCTGCAAATAACTTACGAGCAGATGTGATCATTCCAGATATCCTGACATAAGAAAGTGTCTGGACATTTCACATCGGCACAGACATTTCTGGAATGGCAGTGTCGCTGGAGACCGCGAGTTACAGAGCCTTGACCCCACTGGCTCCCATTGGTTCCTGGTGGAAGTGGGAGCAGACGGCCATCCAGTCGGATATCGTCTAAACAACCTGTCCATAGAGATGTTGGCTTTAAATATCTATGAATTTTTTTCAAAAACTCACAATGTTTACTGCAATGTCCAGAAAACAATAGTTTAGTCTCTAAATAGGTAGTGCTTTTACATATTAAACTAACGAAATTTCTTCTAATTCCATACGTGAAAAAGCTACATTTTATAATCCTGTAGTTAAAAGTTTAATCAAAATCAAGTTACTTATCATTAAAAGAAAACAAAATCTGAAATATTTATCTTAGATTTTAGGTTAATAGAGTAACAGATTAAAAAGAATACCTATAAGAGAATAATTTTGTATTTACCGATCTTGAACAAATAACAAGTAGTATGTCCAAATTATATAGTAAAAATTTATTTAAGATTTAACATCATGACCATCCACAGTTAATTTGCCACACTAAAAATACTCTTATAAAACAAGTTTAAAATGAGACTTAGCAAAGGAATAATATATTCTGACGGACAACAGATAAATTGTAAGTAAATATTTTATAAATCTTGTTCTGATATTTCATTAAAACACTTTTTTGAACGCCTCTTACCCACGTTTTAAAATGAAACTAAGCAAAATTATAAATTATTGGTTTACGTATGAGTTAAAGAATAAATGTTTGTAACTATAAAGTATGTGAAAAAATATACAATCATACAAGGAGTAATTTAATAAATGTAAAATAACTTCAATCTAGATTGCTTATAAATAAAATTGTTATGCAATATATAAAAAATACAGACACTAAAACCCCAAATTCTCAAAATATGAAAATGAATGGATCAGTCATAATAGTTTCTAACATAAACAAAACGTTGCTAACCTCATACGATAAAAACTACATTATAAACATAACTCGTAATTGTTTATCAGGCGTTTCATGATGCTGTTCATAAATAAAGCTTTTACCAAATAGAAGTTTAATGAATAGTATTTTTACACCGTTTGATAAAAGCCGGCCTTACCTTGGTTGAATCCAGTCAGGACAGAGTTAAACTTGGCGCCTAGCTGGTCCTTGGGTCCCCCAGCGTACACCCCCTCCTGTTTGTCGACTGTGAAGAGTTGATGTCCCCGGAAACGGAAACTCTCGTTGTACTTCCGTCCTTCCCCTCCATCTAGCTGGAGCATCAGTGTAGATCCGTGGCGACTGACCTAGTGGAAAAATTACACATTTTTTGAATTTCACAATATAACTTAGTAGTACTTTTCGTCGTTATGGATTCAATTAGCCTTTTCCATTAATAAACTAAAATAAATCAAGTATATTAAACTGCAAAATATTTCAAAATTTACCTTTACTGCATGCCACGCTCCATCACTGACATTTACATGATCCAAGCTGATCACTTCCTCTCTTGGTCTTAACCCGTGTAGATTCATCCTCACCTGGATTGTTTTGTCAATTATCTAAACACAATTATACCCAAGATAATTAAAATAATATAAGTACCAATTATGAAACATTCAATAATTTTTGATTTGTAGATGTTTTCAGTAATAAGCACGATGTTTTATGACATTATGAAGCAGTACTTGTATTTATATCCTATACTGAGACTGTGATCATTCTCGGAAGATAGAGCATTCCCTTGATATTCTAACTGAGAAAACTAGAGTACAGTGATGTGTATCTTTGTATGCAGAGGCGAAGCATAGACTCATTTAAAAAAAACAAGTCGTCAGCGCCGAAAATATTAAATGTAGGTTGATAAATCTATAGTACTCCCAGTTTTACAGACGATAGACGTATCGTAGTAACTCTCCAATCAAACATAAACAATTTCTAACACGCTCTAATTGTTAAGTGTGGTCAATTACTGTACCAGTAAATATAGTCACTATTGACAACGCTGTCTGCTGGGAGTGAGCGTTGCAGTCAAAAGAAAGGATCAAGAGCTGAGGTTAAGCACAAACACATGTGGCTGTTCAGATTACTTGTCAACTCACTGTGGAACAAGCTGTTGGTTAATTAGTACTCTACAGGTTACCAGTTGGTTCTTAGACTTTCAGCCCCTGTTTTCTCTTATTTTACTACTGACCCTGCACTAATTTATAATAAACAGCCAATTCTCGACTAATTAGATTTCTAGTATAAAGCAAAAAAAGGTACTAGTACCAAATATTTGCTGCATTGAAAGCAGAATGTTTACGTGCTCTTGAATTAAAATTACACTGTTCTCTCTGAATATTTAGATGTTTTATTTAAGATATTATAAAAGTGTCTAGATATTAATATACTTACAAAGTATACGCTAGAATCCTGCTTATCCGCGGTGAATGGGACCGAAACTACCTCGGTTACGGAAAACTCGAATAATCCAGAGACAATGTGGAATAGTTTATAAATAACAACAAACATGTTGGATTTTAAAGAAATTGCTATGGATGTGCCAAAATTCGTATTTACAATTAATTACAAACAGTAGTTGTTATAGAATATACAGAAATATAGAAAGTATAAAAAATCGTTGAAGTTGTGACAAAGTCTTGTATTTATTTTTCCGCTAACCTCTTTCCCCTTTTGGTCGCCTTGATGTAGCGTCACTGCTGTAGTGTTAGGAGGTCAAGTAGCATGGACTCTCGCTGTCCGATGTAGGCAATGGTATTGTCGATCGACTTCAGTCCATCGGAACGAGACACTTTAGGGGTGATATCGTCTGTGTCAGGTTCTTCAGGCTCATGCGGATTGTTGACAATGTGCACAATTGCGTCACCACTAAGGTCCATTTGAACATCTTCATTGCACCCACAAAGATATATTCATTTTCTATTTGCTGATTACAAGGAAGCTGATTAGCCAGTTGCGGTAATTCAGATAGGCTTTCATTGTCTTCTTTTGATACATTTGTTTATGTTCCATGACAACAGGGACAAACTTATTATAAAACCATTCCTTAAATATCTGGCTGTTAATCCATGTGCTTTTTTGGTTTCAGTACATGGTGGACAAACATTTAACATTGATGTGTTTAAAGGCCCTGGGTTTATGGGCCTTTCTTATCAGTAGAGGTCTCAGTTTAAATGTTTCTGATAAATTGGAGCATGCTAAGAATTGGAAACACACTCTTTGATCTTCTTTAATCATGGAGCGGATTTTTCAGAATTGGCCGCCAAAGTTTTAGTCTACAGCAAAGACATATTGAGCCCAGTCTCATCGCAGTAAAATATTTGGTCAGATGTATACCAGACTTCAAAACAACTTGTGCCAATTTATTTACAAATTTTGTAGTTTCTAAAGAATCCGCCGATAATTTTTCACAAAAAATATTAAGCTGCCTAATACCGTGCCACTTTTCCCACCTATTTACCTGTCCATCGCTGGATGTAAACTGTCATCACTATCCCTAAACGTTTGGTTAAATTCGCCTTTGCTTCTAGTATTACGCCGGTTAATGGGGTGCCCAAACTCCGCATTTCAGTAAACCATAAAAAGGGCTTCTGATGTCAGCTCATATTTGCCTTTCTTCATCGTTTTTTACTATAAACCGGTCCCCCCACTCACACATTTTTTAACTGGTCAGTTTCGTCTCCAATCACCAGCTTTTAGATCTGCAGCCACCATTTTAAATGTCTCGCCGTTGTCTAAACGTGTTTAATGCTTTCATTTTTTCTTCCAAAGAAATCACACGCCTTTTTCGTTTTCCACTCATTCTGTAACTCTATCAATAAACACGTTCCAAAGCTAAAAACCCCATTAGACCTCAGTAACAAAAATAACAAACTAAACGAACCCATCCAAGTAACCTGTGCGACTGACTATTAGTAGAAACGCTTGTGGCGTTCTAGAAATATGGCAACGTTGCAGCCTCACTCAGTGAAAGTTCACACCTATAGGCTACGCTCAGAGAAGCCTTCTTCCAATAAACGTCGGACTACCGATCATAAATTAGCAACTCTTACGTCACCAAGAGGATACGTAATATAACACTACTAGATCTAGCAACAGCTAGAGTACACGCATCAACAATTGATATAGCCGCTATTCATAAACTCATTATATTAATATTGTACTGTAACTGCTTGATCTATAAAAAGACATGTTTTGTCTTTGAAGGCCTCAGGTAAACCCGTAGCCTCGGTTAATCGGGATTCGGATAAGCGGGAGTCTACTGTACTATAAACCTTTATTTGCTCCTAAAGTACATATTATATTTATTACTTTAATATGAAATAACTTATATTTGGACAGGTAATACTGACAAGTAAATTTAACACGTCAGGAAATAGAATTTACTGGTTCAATCGATCTTGTAGTAACGAAACGATACGTGGAAGCCATGAATAATTAATGAACAACAAGGAATAGGAATATGTGTGGATTGCTCTTTTAAACCAAAATTATTTCTTAGATTAATTATTAATGAAAATATCAGAGGTAATAAAAAGCATAAACTAGACAGACACTAACCTCTAGAATTATGTACTCGCGATGGTGCCGATCCACCAGACGACATAGTTCTCCAGTCTCTTCTCGCGTGCGGAACCGCAGCTGGAGGGTGGTTGAGAACCGACGGGGCTCAAAGTTAAGAGCAAACTTCACGAAGCTGTCCTGAAGAAATGTTGAAGGCACGGTAGGCGAGGAGCATGAAGGTCCCGAATAGCCAGGGCGACATCTACACCGATGGCCGGGAAACATAAGAGAAGCTTCGCATACGCTCCAAGGTGAGCATGTTCCGCATGCGGCTTGTGTGAGAGGACATCCGGGGCTGGAGCCTTTGAACATAGCGGGTGCAGCCAAGTCCACTATCTGCGACAAGTTATTAGCTAATATAATAATAATAACAGTTCCATTGATTTCTTTTTAAATACCCTATTTTCAGATAGATATTACTAGAACGGCAAGAGATAAAACCTTCAATAGTAACATTAAATTTCGTTTGACAGGAATAAACATTTAGAAAATGTCTTAAGATTTTATTATTTTTATTTTTTCAATATTACTGAAGTTTTTAACTAAACACGCATTTGCATTAAATTATTGGAATGTAACATTACATTTTATTTCTACATACATAACATTTGGAATGATAATGTTTACCTTGCTTTACATTAGGTTTGTAGGTTTTAAATGTTGTGGATTTTAAATTAGTTTAAAGAGAATCTTATATTAAATGTGTCCAAGGAGACAGTATAATATATACCTAACTTTCATTAGATCATGGAGAGCTCTTCACTTTTTCACTATTGTGTTATCGAGTTGGTGGGTTGGTAGTAGTGGTTGGTTGGTGGCATTTATATAAAATTAAACTTTTCTCTGTGAAAAATTATTATAGAATTCATAATTTCTTGAAATATTATATTGAATGACAGTATTAAATGTTTATATAATGGGATAGGTAAGCTAAGAATTAAATTGTAGTCTTCACCCATCCTCTCTAACTTAAACACTGAAATAACACTAAATCAATTCCGCGAAAACTAGGTGTAGGCAAAAAATTATTTATCACTAATGTTTATTTATTTTATTGAAATTTTGAACAAAATTTTATTGTCTTTTTTAAGGCTATGTTTTATTTCAAACAGGCTACTAGTGTTTATTCCGTGAGTTCCATAAAAACCAAGCCCACGGAGAAATTAGGAAAACTATTTCCCCATGGAACTCCGCAATTTATTTGTATTCTTTGTTTTACTATAAGATTCATTTATTTTATTTCCAACGTGTTACGAATTCCAATACTTTGCAACTGTTGTAACGTATACATAGACACACTACGGAATTCCGTTGGTTTGTTTTAAAACAGTTTTTCGACAAAATCAGGATCGACAAGTAAGCTTATTATATGTTATATAAAACTACTTTCATCACTTTATAACAAGAGCACTAGCGTTACAATCCTATTAGCTTGAAAAGACTTAATCTTCTAGAGAGGGCAACATATAGCGTCAATTCGCCTGATGATAGCATCGTGCGTTATATGGCAAATCTGCAATATAGATATGGGAATACAACCCTTATAAATTGTAGCCTACACAGTTTTATTTATGCAAATGCCATTATTTGATCATCAGTTATATTGTTATATATTATCAGTAATATATCAAAAGTTGTTAAATTATCGAGTTGTTGCAGCTGTGAACAATACGGCAAACATAACTACTAATATTATCTAAGACTTAACATATGTTTCACATTTGGTGTTCTGCATAAAGACGATATGATCTGTTAAGTATTTATTGCATTAAATAACTTGTTTTTTATTGCCTAATATGAAAAGGCTACTTTTATTGAATAATAATTATGTATATATATTTTGTGCAACTTATACTCTATATTTGCCTTTATTTACTAAACTGTATATACTACATTAATTCCATATCTCTTTCTGCGGCCTGGTGCCTACAATACCATTCCTTACTGGATTAAAATATTCACGTACAGTGACAGACCAATGAACCATTGTTTCCCGAATCAGCTGTTTACTATAAACTCACCAACCAATCACAACGGTTGACTTATCAATTGCCTACCTTGCAAGCGACGGCACGCTTGCTCATTATACTCTCGGTCCCGCCTGGGGCACACTTATGTACTCTCTAGCCACTGCTTACCATACTTACTCTCTCCCCCATGTGTTACTCTATTATTTAAATATTAGTTTATCTCTATTTGTTGTACATTTACATTAACATTAAAGTCAGTGCTCTGGATTGGCAATCTCTACCAGAACGTCTCTTCTCCCGGACACCCGCGTCTACCGTGCTCTACAGGACTGGCCACAGTGTTATGAACTATTCGTTTGCGGTCGTATTGTGCGTGAGTGAATCCGTGAAGGACATCTTCCGTCTTTACGCCTGCCGACAAGACAGCAGCCTATTTCCACACTTACTGATCACAACCTGGCCCTCAACAACAGCAGACTACGGTTAGGTACCTCTCATGAAAACAAAGGTAACTACTTATTTTCTGCACTTTATTTGAATATGCACTGTTCATAAACTCATTATGTGTAACCTAGTGAACTCTTGTTAAAATCAGTGTGTTCGGCGTCTTCACTGCCTAGTGTGAAGTGGTCCTTCTTAATCGAGCCTCTAAAATATTATCTAACGGTTCTCATAACCAAAATCCATTCTTTTCATGGTCCTCCGGGCCGGATAATAAGAACTTTAGTCCATTGGTGAATATCAGTGCAATCTCAACTCTTATAAGCTATATACAGTGCATATTTCAAAGTGTGGTTTCAGGTTCTTTCACGATTGCAAAGTCCGTGCATATCGATTTTCCAGTCCCCTCTCCAGTCATATCAGCTGTGACGTCTGATCATATCAGCTGTGGTGCTCTGTCGACTGTATTGTTTTGTTGACAAACAAGGTTTCAGACTGTTACAGCACAGGTGAACTGATTACTGTGTTTAATGGTTACCGCTTCTCAATACTTGTTGGTTATCAGCCCTGCTTGTAATACTCATTATTCTAAGTAGGTTAAATATAAACAATCTTGGTTATTGACACTTTACCTTGAGCAGGACTCTATACGTACGAGCACCCTTATTGTAAAATTCAATGTTTATTTTGTCAACACTATATTCTAGTCTCAGCTTAAAAAGAAAAAAGCTACTTACTGCTCACAATTGTTTATTATAATTTCTATTTGAACATTGCTCACGCATATGTATGCATGGTTTATGGTTACTGTCACAACACTACCATACTTTACCACTGACAGTTGACGTGTAGTACGTGCGCATAATGTTTCCAGAGCCCCTGCTACATTATAGCTGAATTTAGCTCAACAATAACCTTAATTGTTATTTATTATTTAATAACAACTTGTTTACGTTTTGCCATAATAACAGTGTATTTTATTTTCTCAAAACAAAACTATACTATAGGCCTATACGAGCCTACTCTACTTATTGCATTATTATTGAGTTTTTACCTCAAAAAACTAAACAATTGGTACCTGAAGATGAAATCAATGATTTCTAAATGTACATAGTAACAAAAATAAAAGTTTACAAAAAGTGTTAAAAGGTTTATTTATATTGTATCATAAATATTTTTAAATTGTGTTTCATTGTATTATATTGTTTAGATACTTCTTATTTCTTGGTGAAAATACTTCAGAGGAAAATAATTTAGTTTCTATTTTTATCACTGTCTCAGTTCAAGAGGACAATATTTTGTTTAATTTTCACCTTTGAAGTTTTACTCAAATTGATTAATTTTCTACAAACACTTTCAACATGGCGATGTCTCTTAAAGTGGCCAATGCAAAGCGAGAACACCTCTTTTCTCAGATACAAAGTATCTATGATTTAACTAAGAAGACTTCCGATCCAAATATACTTCAGCAGTTGCTTGTCAGAGCTAAATCTATTCAGAGACTTAGACAGGAATTTTCAGCAATATTAGACTTGTGCCACGAGTTGGAATTAAAAGTAGATGCCGACTATATACCTAACTATTCCGCATTAGCGAGCGTGGACGAGTTAGTTGATAACATTTCTGCTAACGTGCTTATGATTGAGATCAAGAGACAAGCTAAAGCTAATAAAAGCGAAACTATTCCGCCTGCCTCCCCTCAAGTCAACGTCCGGCTACCGAAATTGGAATTAAAAAACTTTAGACGGAGCTGCTTTGGACTTCTGTACGTTCATCAACGTTTATGAACGAGCCGTACACAACAATGCGCACTTAAGCGATGTAATGAAATTTCAATATCTCTTGAGCGTGCTTTCAGGCGAACCACTCTCTCTGATAAAGTCGCTAAATATAACTGAGCAAAATTATGCAATCGCTTATCAGCTGCTGAAGGATCGCTACCATAATACTAGGCGTCTACTCACACTACATTTAAATCAAATACTAGACCTTCCTGTCATCTCCAGCACATCTGTGAAGAATATCCGTGCTTTCCTTAATCTTTTTCACGAACATACGCAATCACTTTAAAGCATTAAACAATGACATCACCAGTAACAACCCACTTCTCTCAGCCTTGTTATTACGCAAGATTGATAATCGGATGGTCACCCGCCTAGAACAGTTTTCGAAAAAAGGAAGAGCTTCATACTTTGCCCTCAGTTGAACAAATAATTGAGTTTCTCAACCTGGAATGCAGCCACATTGAGGACAGTAGTCTACATGACAATATTGTGGACCCCAAGAACGCTTCAAGTTCTTATCTTGGGTCAAAACCCAGATTTGATAAACCCAAATCGTCTCTTAAAAACGTGAGCTTGTTAGCGGCTTCCTATCCACCCTCCTCGGCCTATAAACAAGGCCCATCATGTTTTTATTGCCATCAGAGCGGTCATAAAATTTATGGCTGTCCCAGCTTCGGCCAAAAGACACCTCAAGAACGGCACGGGATTATTAAACAGCACAACCGCTGTTATTCTTGTTTGGGGACGCACAGATTAAGTGAATGTCAGTCTAAATTCACGTGTCGAACATGTCGTGGTCGTCATCATACCTTGCTACACTTCACTGATCGGCCAACACGGTCCAGTGTTAGTACGTCGGACCGCGTTCTTCCCGTTGTGGAGAACGGCCGTGACGGCGGCCGGCCTGCAACACCTTCACCTGCTGTCCGCCCTCCGCCTGCGACCACAGCGCTCTCACCTCCTAGCCCGGCCGAACACACCACACTACACGCTCATGGCACACTGCATCGAGACCTCGCCCCTAGTACCACGGTTCTTCTGGGTACTTCTCTTGTCAAGCTCACCGTCTCTAACGGACAAGCTTATGTCTTTCGTGCGTTAATTGATTCAGGAAGCATGCTAAATTTTATTAGCAAGAAAGCCTCCCAACTGTTGGGTACACTGCGCCGTCCAGCCACTATTAATGTCGCCGGCCTTTCTCAAACCTCTGCTCACACAGACACGCGGAATTTTTTAACTCTGGGCGTGGAAACTCTTGCTGGCCACCCAGTTTGCCACCCCGCACTCGTTCCACATATTGCCACAAATCACTGTAGATCTCCCACGAGTACAAATATCTCAGGAGGTCATGAATAAGGTTAAAAATATTACACTGGCTGATCCAACCTTCCACCTCCCTGGTGGCATTGACGTGCTTATTGGTGGAGCGCTATTTCCACATATTCTTACTCACGAGACCTACTCTCTTGGTCTCAATTTACCTCACGCCCTGGGCACCTGTTTTGGTTTCGTGCTGATGGGGACGGCTCCCTGCACACCACTGACGCAGTCTGTCTCTACTATGGCTGTCTCTCTTCTCTCGACTGCTAAGGTGGACCTCCACGCCTCTCTGCAGCGTTTCTGGATACAAGAGGAACTGCCTGCTCCCAGTAAAAGGTCTGCAGAGGAAACTCAGTGCGATGAATATTTTTCTACCACGCACTCCAGGGACCGTGAGGGTCGATATATGGTCCGCCTCCCTTTCAAGAACACCAGTACTCATCTGGGAAATTCCAAAGTTCATGCTGAAAGTAGACTCTATTCACTCGAGCGCAAGCTCCACGCTCCCACTAATGTGGAGTATTATAATTTATATTCTGATTTTATACATGACTGTCTCTCTCTAATCCATATGCAGGGCTGCCCTACTCCTGACTTAAGCACTCCCCACTACTTTCTGCCACACCACGGTGTTTTAAGGCACAAAGTAGCACCACCAAACTACGCGTCGTTTTTGACGCCAGTGCCAAAACCAGTTCCGGACTCTCTCTCAACGACACTCTGTTGACCGGACCTAAACTGCAAAATAATATTTGTGACATTCTTCTGCGCTTCCGCCTTCAGAACGTAGTGTTCTCTTGTGACATCAGACAGATGTACCGCCAAATTAAGGTGCATCCTGACGATCAACATTTCCAACCGATCTTATGGCGTGATCACCCCACCAACTTGATGTCCACGTTCAAGCTCACGACAGTTACCTACGGCCTGAACTGTTCACCCTACTTGGCCATCAAAACGCTACATCAATTGGCAGAAGACGAAGGTCACCGCTACCCCCATGCTGCTTAGATTCTCAAGCACCAGAGCTACGTCGACGACCTGATCTGCGGAGCTGAGACTGAAGAACTTCAAGATCAACTCATCAAACTCCTTCGGCTCGGTGGCTTTGAGCTCCGGAAGTGGGTCTTGAACTCTCCGAGACTTCTGCAACACCTTCCTGAAGATCATCGGGAAATCCCAGTTTTTCTGCAACCCTCTCAGGAGCCTCATTTCTCTATTTTGGGCCTTAAATGGACCCCTCTGACTGACACTTTTTAGGTTTAATTTTAATTTTTTCTTGTGAAAACCCCACTAAGCGTAAAGTTTTAAGTCTCATTTCTCAAGTCTATGACCCCTGTGGTTTTTTGGCGCCTTGTATAATGCTCGCAAAAAATAACATGTAACTCGTATGGATTTCTGGCATAGATTGGGATGATGCGCTCCCTCCAGAAATATACCAAAAATGGCAACGCCTTTTTATTTGAACTTAAGCACGTTGCCACTATTACAATTCCTCGTGCTATCCCCTACTCTGCTACTACTCACTGGGACTTGCACGGTTTCTCTGACGCCTCAGAACTAGGCTATGCTGCTGTAGTCTACATCCGCTCTACCTCCAATGACACGGTGCACGTAAGCCAAGTTATGGCTTAAAACTCGCGTCGCTCCTCTCAAAAGAGTGACGCTGCCCCGACTGGAGCTATGCGCAGCTCATCTCCTGGCCCAACTTGTGAAATATTGTGTTACTCAATTAGCTCCCACCCGCAAGTTTGGTTCTATTGTTTGCTGGTGCGACTCTACTGCGACCCTCGCGTGGATCAAAACACCTTCTTATCGCCTCAAAACCTATGTGGCTAATCGTGTGGCGCAAACTCAAGAGCTTGTGGCTGTGGAGTGCTGGCGCTACATACCCAGTGCTTCCAATCCTGCTGACTGCGCCTCCCGTGGGATCCTTCCCTCTCAATTGGTGGATCATCCCCTTTGGTGGCATGGACCCGACTGGTTACGTCTCCCTTCCTCGGCCTGGCCAGATACTGATTCCAGCCTGGACTCGGTCTCTCTGGAGGAGCTAGGGGAGCTGAAGCATTCCACTCCTGTCATTGCCTTGGCCACAGCACCGCCTACGTGGGACCTCCTCATCCAGTACTCTTCCTGGAGGAAATTGTTGCACGTGATGGCCTACGTCTTGCGTTTTATCCACAAATGTCGTTCACCAAACCGCCACTTCGGACCTCTCTCCAAGACAGAACGGGACTCCGCCCAGCTGCGAATTTTCAAGACCGTGCAAGAGGAAGCTTTCACTGACGATCTGGCTCTACTGCGGGACCGAAAGACGTGTTCTACCAGACTTCAACGCCTCGCCCCATTCCAGGGTCCGGATGGACTTCTCCGCGTCGGCGGCAGACTGTGCCACGCTGACCTCCCGCCGAACATGTCTCACCCGTGCATCCTGCCCAAAAAGCACCCTGTCGTGGACCTCCTCATTGACCATGTCCATGTCAAACATCTCCACGCTGGCGCGCAGCATACTCTCTCTCTCCTCTCCCAGCAAGTCTGGATCCTCTCTGCACGCAGCGTGGTGAGATCTCGCATTTTTAGATGCCTCACATGTTTTAAGAATCGGCCTAAAAATAACGCCCCTCTCATGGGCGACCTCCCCAAAGCTCGCATTACTCCAGCCCGAGCTTTTCTCTCCACCGGCATGGACTATGGTGGCCCCTTTTTCGCTCAAGGTCCATAATTTACGCTCTGTCCGCATTATTAAGGCCTATATTTGTATTTTTGTTTGTATGGTTACGAAGGCCGTTCACATTGAGGTGGTGACGGACCTGTCCACCGAAGCTTTCCTTGGTGCTCTCACTCACTTCGTTTCTCGTCGTGGCCTGTGCACAGACCTTTATAGTGACTGTGGCACAAACTTCGTAGGTGCTAAAAATGCCCTACACAAAATCCTCACGGCTGACCAGCGCAAAGTCCAAGACTTTGCTGCTGACCGTTCAATTCGATTCCACTTCAACCCTCCTGCTGCTCCCCATCAAGTTGTAATTTGGGAAAGTGCCATCAAGAGTGCTAAACACCATTTAAAACGTATCATGGGACTCCAAATACTAACTTTGTCTCAATTCATGACGCTCACAAGTCAGGTTGAAGCGATGCTCAACTCCCGCCCGCTCACCGCTCTCTCCAGTGATCCCAACGACCTTCTCCCACTGACGCCTGGACACTTCTTGATCGGCTCTCCTCTGGTTTCCGTGCCTGAAGAGAACTTGCTGGACATACCCACGAACCGCCTTTCTCACTGGCAGCTGGTTCAAGCGCTGCACCAACGTATCTGGAAGCGTTGTCAGCGAGAATATCTCCAGACTCTTCAGCAGCGCCTCAAGTGGAGCTCTCCTTCCCGCAACCTCCAACCTGGAGACCTCGTCCTGGTGCATCAGGATACTCCCGCTCTCTCTTGGCCCCGTGCACGGGTCACTGATGTCACTCCAGGACAAGATGGTACAGTTCGAGTGGTACATCTCAAGACCTCAAGTGGAACTCTCACTCGTCCAGCAGTGAAGGTGCTTCTTTTACCTCACCTCTACAATTAATTAACTGTCTCTCTACCACCGCCTATAACCTTTGTAATTTGAGCCTATGTTGCTCTTTCATTGAATCCCAAGGTGATTCAAGGCGGCCGGTATGTTAAGTATTTATTGCATTAAATAACTTGTTTTTTATTGCCTAATATGAAAAGGCTACTTTTATTGAATAATAATTATGTATATATTTTTTGTGCAATTTATACTCTATATTTGCCTTTATTTACTAAACTGTATATACTACATTAATTCCATATCTCTTTCTGCGGCCTGGTGCCTACAATACCATTCCTTACTTGATTAAAATATTCACGTACAGTGACAGACCAATGAACCATTGTTTCACGAATCAGCTGTTTACTATAAACTCACCAACTAATCACAATGGTTGATTTATCAATTGCCTACCTTGCAAGCGACGGCACGCTTGCTCATTATACTCTCGGTCCCGCCTGGGGCACTTATGTACTCTCTAGCCACTGCTTACCATACTTACTCTCTCCCCCATGTGTTACTCTCTTATTTAAATATTAGTTTATCTCTATTTGTTGTACATTTACATTAACATTAAAGTCAGTGCTCTGGATTGGCAATCTCTACTCCCGGACACCCGCGTCTACCGTGCTCTACAGGACTGGCCACAGTGTTATGAACTATTCGTTTGCGGTCGTATTGTGCGTGAGTGAATCCGTGAAGGACATCTTCCGTCTTCACGCCTGCCGACAAGACAGCAGCCTATTTCCACACTTACTGATCACAACCTGGCCATCAACAACAGCAGACTACGGTTAGGTACCTCTCATGAAAACAAAGGTAACTGTTTATTTTCTGCACTTTATTTGAATATGCACTGTTCATAAACTCATTATGTGTGACCTAGTGAACTCTTGTTAAAATCAGTGTGTTCGGCGTCTTCACTGCCTAGTGTGAAGTGGTCCTTCTTAATCGAGCCTCTAAAATATTATCTAACGGTTCTCATAACCAAAATTCATTCTTTTCATGATCTGTGTCTAAACTTGCAGTACGCGTAAAATATTTACACGAATACTTTATACGTTCTAAAGTAAGGTGTGGCATATGTCACACCTTATCCTGATAAATTAAGTCTAACGTTAATATATAGGATTGCACTTACTGGTGGGACAAGCACACGCACGTATAATTTTCTCCCCAGTCTCCGGTTGGACGGAGATCACCATATGTTTTGCACAAAATACTGCCAGGACCACCCAGGGGCTGTATTAGTGTCTCCTGTGGCCCACCTGGCATTCTACTGCAGGCATTCCCGTTCTAAGTTTCGTAATGTTTACACGCCCCGGACTCTCTGGAGGTTTGTGGTTTTTGTCCGCCTCGCTTCCACCACGGTACACGTTCACAACGTTCCATGACGCAAACCTTTTTTTATTTATTTAAGTGTGTGCCTAAAACCACCGCTTTAACCTTCCTTTGAGAAGATGATTTGTCTGAGTGAATTCCTCATTTCAATAGAATTAAGCGAATTGAGATTACCAATAAGGGGTTAGTCAAGGATCTTTAACTTCTGTAAATAGTCACTGATACTGACACAACTTACACTGTGTTGCTTGTAGTTAACAAAACGATATCAATATTTTAACATGTTTTGAATATCCCCGTGGATAAGGATAAATAGTGGGTTCTCAAATGTGTCCTTTTTCACACAGTATACTTCAACCATTCATTAAACATGTTTGTTTAAATCAGGTCCACAATGACTATACAGTTTAAAAAGGTATAACCTATCCAAATTATGGCACTTGTAATTATTATCGATTTAGTAGTTAATTATATGTGCTATACAACTTTATTTACTGTAATGTTACCATCTGATGTAAAGTTACGTAGACGTATTCCGTAAAAGAAAAGGAAGAAAACAAAATCAAAAGGAAAAAAATATCATTAAAACTATCTTTCATAACACCAAATATCTAATTTTTAATGTTTATAGTGTTATTAGTAGCTTAGTAAATACAAAAGCCTATAAGTACGGTAGCCACACGAAACACAGAAGTGTTGGGAGGGGAGTCAATGTTACCGGCCATGTGATATTCAGCCTTATTACCATCGGTCTGTGGCTTCGCCAAACTCCGCCAAACAATACTAATCCAGTTATATAGTACACAAACGTTGTATCAATACGATTTTAATCTTTTGAAACAAGTTTTGTGATTACTCTGTGCTTGATGTTTGATTAAGTACGTAGAACATTACTAAAAAATTGTTATTAAAAGTTATAGGAACAAAATATTATTGCAAAATAAATATAGTACCAAGCCTGTTAGAGAGGTAGCTAATGGAGCGAAACAATAATTGTTTCTTTAGTTGTTATGGTAAAAACATAGGAGGCCATCTGTAGCTTCACAACCTGTTACAGCTCATCGATGTGTTCACAAGAAAACATCCACCTAAGTGACATACGTTGTCATCACAAACATATATTGCTGAGCAAGGAGTTACTGCGTTCGTAAAGTAAACTTAAATATGTGTAAACTGACATACAAAACCGTCTCCATCTTGGAAGTCATTGTAGAATATTCCTAATAACATAAATATATTTGCTGTCACTTAATACGCACAAAACTCTTTAACAAATGATGAGGAGAATTATTACAAGTTATTATTTAATGGGCAGGTGTGGAATCTAAAAAAACCTATACAACATAAAAACTAAATAACTTACGAGCTTATTAAGTATTGTTAATAACAAAACTTACTTGAACATTGTAGAATATATTCTTGATACATCCGTTAAAGCCAACCCCTTTGGGCGCCGCGCTCCAACCATACTGTCCGGGGAGGAGAAACGGTTGGATCCGCCAACCTCCGATCTGAAGCGGAGTGTGGACGTTGAGCTGACTGCTAAATGGTGGTAGGGCGGTGACAGCCTGGCACTCCGTCAGATCATCGTCTGTCACCTCCCGGTCCATTGCATCCGTAACGTTGCGGTTTCGACATTGGTCGACAATCAGACGCACCTCCTGTGTAATATATTTAGTGACTGATGCTTAAGTGTACACATACATTTCTTTGATATTTTATGATAAGGAATAGCTGCGATTATAGCTGAATTTGTGAAAGAACCCAAGCCAACTTTTAATGACAAATACATATCAAATATTCTCTTTACCTAAAAAGATTCAACATAGTATGCCTTGCAGTAAATGTTACTGATACAAACACTTTCCCAATACAATTGTTTTTGTGAGTCCGCTCGAAACCAAAGGGAATTGATTTTTTTATTATGTATTATTTACGTTGAATTGTATTATATACATTAAAAGGTATTATATATCGTGCAGGAATAATCTGTAAAATACATATGTATTAATTATTCCCTAGTTGATAGCATATGTTTATTTTGTAAAAATCATATTATAAGTTATTAAAAGACATGGTAAATGTATAAAAAAGTAATAACGAATATTTAAAAAATTATCATTATTTTGTAACGGGCTGACATGTATTGGCAACTTATACAAAAAATATGAAAAATTAAAATGAACCTTTAATTTTGAATAACATATAATATTTGATTTTAAATGGTTCTTTGATTTTGATTCACGAAACATTTCTAAACATGTTTGACCTTACAGTTGTAAAGAAATCTAGTTCAAATTAAAATGACGACCTCCGAGTCCCACATGACGTCTATGCGGTGCCAGTCGCCATCGTCCAGACGTGACCCCAGTGTTAGCTTGACAGTCCCAGATCCGAGATCAAGCAAAAGTTTGTGGCATCCCGTCTACCAGCTCCACTGAGATAAAATCTGGAAACGAGTACCCAAATCATGACTTACGAAATTCGCAGCTTTAATTTAGGCATTGCATTTAAACTAATTTAACAAAATTTTGCGATGTACTAATATATATCTGCAATAAATACTATTTATGTATTGAAACGCAAAACTTGTATACAGGACTAAAAATTGCACCAAATTTTAAATACGATTCTTGGAAAATATTTTTAAGAAGACCCATGCTACAAACAGACATTTCTAGGTAGTATTTATGGTAATGTCAAGATATATATATATATATATATATTATATATA
This sequence comes from Homalodisca vitripennis, assembly GCF_021130785.1. NCBI lineage: Eukaryota > Metazoa > Arthropoda > Insecta > Hemiptera > Cicadellidae > Homalodisca > Homalodisca vitripennis. The sequence goes on along the minus strand of NW_025777462.1, from coordinate 28,238 downwards.
TATATATATATATACATATATATATATATATAAAACTAAGCTAACTATTCTTTTAGCTTAAACACTATTCTCGTATTAGTAAAACGAAATTGAAACTACAGTCAGTTCAAAACAATTTCCACGCACAGCGTTCTTTGGTGGGAAGAGCTTATTTAATATAATTTTTTAATGTAGCTCTTTTCAAATTCTGCTATAATATATTAAGATAGCTGAAGATAGCTACAATACGATGTGTTGAGAATACAAAATTTAAACACTAGTTTCTTACTGACGTTGGTCAAATTATAAACGCAAAATTAAGACTACATATGCTTAAGAGAGCGTGTAAGTAGTGCAAATGCTAGGATACATACCAGTAACGAAAAATCTATTAGGGTTTGGAGGGCCCAAAGGCCCATTGTAGAGTAGCTGACCATGCGTTGCTGTTGTAAGAAACTCTAGGTTGAGATGTGACGACAAGCAAGCCTGTAGAGAAGGGTACCACGCCCATCCATCACCCTGAAACCCTCTGGTCATCTGCTGGCACCCTGGACCATCGTGATACTCAGGGCATGAAACACCTGCAGGTAGACAATCAAGATGGTTATTAGTCAGTTAAGGCTTCTTAGTTGGAATTCAAAGTTATAACTAAATAATAAATTATCAAATTATTATTTATCAAATTAGTACAAGTATTGAATAATTCTGATTTCATAAATAACAGAAGACATTAAACAAACATAGCTGTTGAAGTGTAAAGTATTTTACTCGCTGCTGTGCATTTGGGTTGATTTATGGCCGTATCAAAACCCCTTGGCCCCTTGGCCATATAACGTACAACTGGGATCGTTTAAGGTTGTCGCTGATCCATCTCAGTCGCTGCTTCTGAAATCTTGTTTTATCTCAAATCTGTTTTTACTAAACATTTAGTCGAAAAGTTAAATGAATATCAAAGCAAAATGATTAATGCTCAGCGTATAAGTCTAATATCAAAACACCTACAAACTACACACATAACAAAACACTAAGAACACATAAAACTAACATTGATTGAACGTGCTTTAAGAGTTCATGCCACTGATGGTGAAAACTTCCACTCCATGTAGCTCCTGAACCATTAGAGATATTGAAAAACTCTCAATGGCAAAAATGTCTTATTTTTTAGACTAGAATATAAAAAACAACATAAAATACAGGGTGTTCTATAAACGATTTTAAAGTAGGCCACCATATTGGAAAATGGCGGCCACCTTCAAAAAATATTAAAGTGTATTCTTAAATAAAACTTAAAATTGAGCAAGTTCCATATTTAAACTGTGGTGCTAAGTCATGTAATAAAAAGGTTAGCTATTGGATCACTTTAAAAAACTCACCCGGTATACATATATATACGTCCTGCCTGCACTATTTGGGAATGTGCCTTAATCTAAGATAAGGGACATCATAAATCGAATAGAGGAAACATAACTTAGAATGGTTCTCAAAAGGACACCTGAAATTAATTTTTAATATTTTTACTGAGATTACTCGATATTTTCTTAAAGTAATTATGTCTTAGAATCCCGTTAATGTTTGTATGAAATAGTAGTTACACAAAAATATGGAATACTAAGTTTTGTCTTTCCATACATCTGATTTTCCAAGCGCATGAAGCTAATAAATAGAAAAATACTGTTATCTTCGTAGATGTATTTTAAATGTTACTTTTCCGATCAACATACCTTGTCAATACCTCTTTGTAATTTTTAGTTTCATATACGCTCAAAGTCTATCACGTCAAAAAGCATTGAACTTCAAAGGAGAGCTGTCAAAACTTACTTTCCGGTAAATATCGACTGAGAGAGCAGAACCTTTTGGTGATTATCATTTACAATGTTTTTGCGAGTGCACTTTTGCCGTGATAACAGTAAATTATAGCCTATTAACAAACTAAAAAAAGTTAGTTTGTCTTAACTTCACTGTATTATATACTTTTCAATTTTTACTTGTATATTTTACTGACAGCCTTAGTGTTTACATTGGACAATAATAGACAGGTTGTTAAGCCAAGTTTTAAAGAGAGTTTCTCAAAACCTAAAATAAAAATACAAATTTTACTGTCTGTTGAATATATACTAATTGAGTACCATACAATACATTTATTAGTTTCATTTTACTAATGTCAATTTTGAAAATGTTCACCTATGTTGGAATTGCATCAAAATAAAGATACTTGATGAATACGAAATGTATAAGCATTATATAAGTAAATAATTAACTAACTAGGTGAACTATGATTTAATGAGAAGTAACAATTCTGCTCCCACTATCAGATCAACACACAATACTACATCGTAACCACGCCTCGCCAACCGATCAGATAATCATGTTGATACTCCGGGAATGAGAATCACCTAAATATATTTTTAGTGCATTCTTCTGGGCGTTATCTTATACCATGTAAAATATTCTAATTAATATTCTGTGTTGCGTTACTTGATTTTTGTGTATTGCTTTGAGCTATCTTTCTATACTTTAAACTATGACGTTCCCAGAAGGATAATTCTTGCTTTTAATACTTTCTGATGCTAAAAGATGACGTAATAGTAGTCGTTATAACAGTATAGTTTTCAATATTAATTGAGATATTTGATAAAAAAATATGTTACAGTAATGTTAAAAGTAAAACGTGTTTCAAGTGTTATAAAACATTTTTAAAGCTAATTTTCTAATATAAAAATGTATCCTATGACATATTTAATTATTTATCTATATGTATTTCAATTATGTAAACAAAGCTTTGACTACCACAAAACATTTTAAAGATATTAGAGCTTGGTTGCTAGTTTGGATTTTTCAAGCTTTTGATTCAGTAAGTTAACTTAATTGTTGTTAGCAAAGCTTATATTTTATCATTTAGATGACAATTCGCTATAGGGATTCTCGTCGTATTAAATGGGGAGAACTCAGCGAAAAAAGGTGTTCCTCACGGTAGTTGCCTGGGGCGAACTTTGTTTTATAAGATTAATGAAAAAGTTTTATTTTAGTAATATACGATTTTTTTCTAAGCGTATTTATTATAGCACGATTTATAATTTAAAATGTATTTGATACAAATTTCATTATTTTAACACAATAATTCACATGCTTGAGCCTTACCTCGGTCCTTGCCTCGTGTCGTAGCACGTGCCGCCGTTTAGACAAGAGTGGGTACTGCAGCTCTCCGGGACACTGAAGTCCCTGGCGTCACAAACACACTCAGCCGTCTCCTCGACCCTCGGGACCCGCCAGGACGGTGGTGTTACCGTTCACTATGTGCAGAGCTGGCAGGATAGTCCTCCCTGTCCTACATCCACTGTCTCCTTCACACAGCTCCTCGTCTTGACATTGCTCCTCTCCGATAGAAAATATGTTCGCAGAAAGTGCGCTTTCTATCTGCAATGATAATTTATATGTTTTTAACAGGAGAATATCTTTAATATGGAAATAATACAAAAAAAACACATTTATGTGAGTAACACTGCTTCAGATAAATGTCGGATTTGAAACCCCAAATTTTATAAAACTATACATATATTAACTTAAACATGTTTCTATATAACATAAAAATATATAAACAAAATTTAATTTTGAAACTAGCGATTCAAGAAGACGTATTTAATAAGTTATAAAATGTTTAGAAAATGATTTTACACATTGTTTGTAGTTGTGTCATTTATATGCTATAATGAATAAATCATGAAATAAATAAAATAGGTTTTCAATAAATGTAAAAGTATAAACTAACGCCTGTTTATTAGTAATATGGGATTCATTTTATAAAACTTTCATGACAATTTCTGTAGTTTATTTTTCATATAAAGTTAACTTAAATCCGGTTACTTTAATATAGATTATATAAGAAACGAGTCGCTGGATTTTTTTATATAAGAACGTATTCTTCAATGTAAACTTAACACACCAAATTATTTGTTACGAAATTGCTTAACATTTTTAAGATAATTAACTATGAATTAATAATGATTCTATTAATTCAATTGATAGTGACTATAAATAGTGATTTCTTCCTATTTATTAAAAGAAATCGCACATATTTCTCAACTCATAAACAACCAAAGTACTAGAATGTGCATGACATTTTATATTTGTTAGATATAGAGTACATGCAAACTTTAAGATATGTAAAATTAAATTTAAAACGACTCACTGTGTTTCTGTTTAACAACATTTCCCCTAGTAGTCTGACAGGCTTAAAGTATTCTGAGTGCTCCTTGACACAGAAGCGGACTCCGGTGTATAGCTTGCCGCCTCCGCTACTGTCCCCAGGGCTGGGCTGTACACTGAACACTAACACGTTATCTGTATCTGTCTCTAGTAACTGTCCGACTAACCTCTCTGAATGTTTCCAGCCTGCTTACGGTGGAAATTTCCTTTCTGAAAATCAATAACAAGATTTTTTCCATGTATTATTTAACAGATATTTAATCAAATTATACAATATATTATATAAATTGTTTCCAATTCAATTGAAATTGAATTAATTCATAATTCTTGGAATTTTTTTAAGTGAACAGATATTTTGGTTTTAGTCCAACATGAACTTATTAATTTTAAAGTCTATCACGTCAAAAAGCATTGAACTTCAAAGGAGAGCTGTCAAACTTACTTTCCGGTAAATATCGACTGAGAGAGCAGAACCTTTTGGTGATTATCATTTACAATGTTTTTGCGAGTGCACTTTTGCCGTGATAACAGTAAATTATAGCCTATTAACAAACTAAAAAAAGTTAGTTTGTCTTAACTTCACTGTATTATATACTTTTCAATTTTTACTTGTATATTTTACTGACAGCCTTAGTGTTTACATTGGACAATAATAGACAGGTTGTTAAGCCAAGTTTTAAAGAGAGTTTCTCAAAACCTAAAATAAAAATACAAATTTTACTGTCTGTTGAATATATACTAATTGAGTACCATACAATACATTTATTAGTTTCATTTTACTAATGTCAATTTTGAAAATGTTCACCTATGTTGGAATTGCATCAAAATAAAGATACTTGATGAATACGAAATGTATAAGCATTATATAAGTAAATAATTAACTAACTAGGTGAACTATGATTTAATGAGAAGTAACAATTCTGCTCCCACTATCAGATCAACACACAATACTACATCGTAACCACGCCTCGCCAACCGATCAGATAATCATGTTGATACTCCGGGAATGAGAATCACCTAAATATAGTTTTAGTGCATTCTTCTGGGCGTTATCTTATACCATGTAAAATATTCTAATTAATATTCTGTGTTGCGTTACTTGATTTTTGTGTATTGCTTTGAGCTATCTTTCTATACTTTAAACTATGACGTTCCCAGAAGGATAATTCTTGCTTTTAATACTTTCTGATGCTAAAAGATGACGTAATAGTAGTCGTTATAAACAGTATAGTTTTCAATATTAATTGAGATATTTGATAAAAAAATACGTTACAGTAATGTTAAAAGTAAAACGTGTTTCAAGTGTTATAAAACATTTTTAAAGCTAATTTTCTAATATAAAAATGTATCCTATGACATATTTAATTATTTATCTATATGTATTTCAATTATGTAAACAAAGCTTTGACTACCACAAAACATTTTAAAGATATTAGAGCTTGGTTGCTAGTTTGGATTTTTCAAGCTTTTGATTCAGTAAGTTAACTTAATTGTTGTTAGCAAAGCTTATATTTTATCATTTAGATGACAATTCGCTATAGGGATTCTCGTCGTATTAAATGGGGAGAACTCAGCGAAAAAAGGTGTTCCTCACGGTAGTTGCCTGGGGCGAAACTTTGTTTTATAAGATTAATGAAAAAGTTTTATTTTAGTAATATACGATTTTTTTCTAAGCGTATTTATTATTAGCACGATTTATAATTTAAAATGTATTTGATACAAATTTCATTATTTTAACACAATAATTCACATGCTTGAGCCTTACCTCGGTCCTTGCCTCGTGTCGTAGCACGTGCCGCCGTTTAGACAAGAGTGGGTACTGCAGCTCTCCGGGACACTGAAGTCCCTGGCGTCACAAACACACTCAGCCGTCTCCTCGACCCTCGGACCCGCCAGGACGGTGGTGTTACCGTTCACTATGTGCAGAGCTGGCAGGATAGTCCTCCCTGTCCTACATCCCACTGTCTCCTTCACACAGCTCCTCGTCTTGACATTGCTCCTCTCCGATAGAAAATATGTTCGCAGAAAGTGCGCTTTCTATCTGCAATGATAATTTATATGTTTTAACAGGAGAATATCTTTAATATGGAAAATAATACAAAAAAACACATTTATGTGAGTAACACTGCTTCAGATAAATGTCGGATTTGAAACCCCAAATTTTATAAAACTATACATATATTAACTTAAACATGTTTCTATATAACATAAAAATATATAAACAAAATTTAATTTTGAAACTAGCGATTCAAGAAGACGTATTTAATAAGTTATAAAATTTTTAGAAAATGATTTTACACATTGTTTGTAGTGTGTCATTTATATGCTATAATGAATAAATCATGAAATAAATAAAATAGGTTTTCAATAAATGTAAAAGTATAAACTAACGCCTGTTATTAGTAATATGGGATTCATTTATAAAACTTTCATGACAATTTCTGTAGTTATTTTTCATATAAAGTTAACTTAAATCCGGTTACTTTAATATAGATTATATAAGAACGAGTCGCTGGATTTTTTTATATAAGAAACGTATTCTTCAATGTAAACTTAACACACCAATTATTTGTTACGAAAATTGCTTAACATTTTTAAGATAATTAACTATGAATTAATAATGATTCTATTAATTCAATTGATAGTGACTATAAATAGTGATTTCTTCCTATTTATTAAAAGAAATCGCACATATTTCTCAACTCATAAACAACCAAAGTACTAGAATGTGCATGACATTTTATATTTGTTAGATATAGAGTACATGCAAAACTTTAAGATATGTAAAATTAAATTTAAACGACTCACTGTGTTTCTGTTTAAACAACATTTCCCCTAGTAGTCTGACAGGCTTAAAGTATTCTGAGTGCTCCTTGACACAGAAGCGGACTCCGGTGTATAGCTTGCCGCCTCCGCTACTGTCCCCAGGGCTGGGCTGTACACTGAACACTAAACACGTTATCTGTATCTGTCTCTAGTAACTGTCCGACTACCTCTCTGAATGTTTCCAGCCTGCTTACGGTGGAATTTCCTTTCTGAAAATCAATAACAAGATTTTTTCCATGTATTATTTAACAGATATTTAATCAAATTATACAATATATTATATAAATTGTTTCCAATTCAATTGAAATTGAATTAATTCATAATTCTTGGAATTTTTTAAGTGAACAGATATTTTGGTTTTAGTCCAACATGAACTTATTAATTTTAAAGTCTATCACGTCAAAAAGCATTGAACTTCAAAGGAGAGCTGTCAAACTTACTTTCCGGTAAATATCGACTGAGAGAGCAGAACCTTTTGGTGATTATCATTTACAATGTTTTTTGCGAGTGCACTTTTGCCGTGATAACAGTAAATTATAGCCTATTAACAAACTAAAAAAAATTAGTTTGTCCTTAACTTCACTGTATTATATACTTTTCAATTTTTACTTGTATATTTTACTGACAGCCTTAGTGTTTACATTGGACAATAATAGACAGGTTGTTAAGCCAAGTTTTAAAGAGAGTTTCTCAAAACCTAAAATAAAAATACAAATTTTACTGTCTGTTGAATATATACTAATTGAGTACCATACAATACATTTATTAGTTTCATTTTACTAATGTCAATTTTGAAAATGTTCACCTATGTTGGAATTGCATCAAAATAAAGATACTTGATGAATACGAAATGTATAAGCATTATATAAGTAAATAATTAACTAACTAGGTGAACTATGATTTAATGAGAAGTAACAATTCTGCTCCCACTATCAGATCAACACACAATACTACATCGTAACCACGCCTCGCCAACCGATCAGATAATCATGTTGATACTCCGGGAATGAGAATCACCTAAATATATTTTTAGTGCATTCTTCTGGGCGTTATCTTATACCATGTAAAATATTCTAATTAATATTCTGTGTTGCGTTACTTGATTTTTGTGTATTGCTTTGAGCTATCTTTCTATACTTTAAACTATGACGTTCCCAGAAGGATAATTCTTGCTTTTAATACTTTCTGATGCTAAAAGATGACGTAATAGTAGTCGTTATATAACAGTATAGTTTTCAATATTAATTGAGATATTTGATAAAAAAATATGTTACAGTAATGTTAAAAGTAAAACGTGTTTCAAGTGTTTATAAAACATTTTTAAAGCTAATTTTCTAATATAAAAATGTATCCTATGACATATTTAATTATTTATCTATATGTATTTCAATTATGTAAACAAAGCTTTGACTACCACAAAACATTTTAAAGATATTAGAGCTTGGTTGCTAGTTTGGATTTTTCAAGCTTTTGATTCAGTAAGTTAACTTAATTGTTGTTAGCAAAGCTTATATTTTATCATTTAGATGACAATTCGCTATAGGGATTCTCGTCGTATTAAATGGGGAGAACTCAGCGAAAAAAGGTGTTCCTCACGGTAGTTGCCTGGGGCGAACTTTGTTTTATAAGATTAATGAAAAAGTTTTATTTTAGTAATATACGATTTTTTTCTAAGCGTATTTATTATAGCACGATTTATAATTTAAAATGTATTTGATACAAATTTCATTATTTTAACACAATAATTCACATGCTTGAGCCTTACCTCGGTCCTTGCCTCGTGTCGTCGTAGCACGTGCCGCCGTTTAGACAAGAGTGGGTACTGCAGCTCTCCGGGACACTGAAGTCCCTGGCGTCACAAACACACTCAGCCGTCTCCTCGACCCTCGGACCCGCCAGGACGGTGGTGTTACCGTTCACTATGTGCAGAGCTGGCAGGATAGTCCTCCCTGTCCTACATCCACTGTCTCCTTCACACAGCTCCTCGTCTTGACATTGCTCCTCTCCGATAGAAAATATGTTCGCAGAAAGTGCGCTTTCTATCTGCAATGATAATTTATGTGTTTTAACAGGAGAATATCTTTAATATGGAAATAATACAAAAAAACACATTTATGTGAGTAACACTGCTTCAGATAAATGTCGGATTTGAAAACCCCAAATTTTATAAAACTATACATATATTAACTTAAACATGTTTCTATATAACATAAAAATATATAAACAAAATTTAATTTTGAAACTAGCGATTCAAGAAGACGTATTTAATAAGTTATAAAATTTTTAGAAAATGATTTTACACATTGTTTGTAGTGTGTCATTTATATGCTATAAATGAATAAATCATGAAATAAATAAAATAGGTTTTCAATAAATGTAAAAGTATAAACTAACGCCTGTTATTAGTAATATGGGATTCATTTATAAAACTTTCATGACAATTTCTGTAGTTATTTTTTCATATAAAGTTAACTTAAATCCGGTTACTTTAATATAGATTATATAAGAACGAGTCGCTGGATTTTTTTATATAAGAACGTATTCTTCAATGTAAACTTAACACACCAATTATTTGTTACGAAATTGCTTAACATTTTTAAGATAATTAACTATGAATTAATAATGATTCTATTAATTCAATTGATAGTGACTATAAATAGTGATTTCTTCCTATTTATTAAAAGAAATCGCACATATTTCTCAACTCATAAACAACCAAAGTACTAGAATGTGCATGACATTTTATATTTGTTAGATATAGAGTACATGCAAACTTTAAGATATGTAAAATTAAATTTAAACGACTCACTGTGTTTCTGTTTAACAACATTTCCCCGAGTAGTCTGACAGGCTTAAAGTATTCTGAGTGCTCCTTGACACAGAAGCGGACTCCGGTGTATAGCTTGCCGCCTCCGCTACTGTCCCCAGGGCTGGGCTGTACACTGAACACTAACACGTTATCTGTATCTGTCTCTAGTAACTGTCCGACTACCTCTCTGAATGTTTTCCAGCCTGCTTACGGTGGAATTTCCTTTCTGAAAATCAATAACAAGATTTTTTCCATGTATTATTTAACAGATATTTAATCAAATTATACAATATATTATATAAATTGTTTCCAATTCAATTGAAATTGAATTAATTCATAATTCTTGGAATTTTTTAAGTGAACAGATATTTTGGTTTTAGTCCAACATGAACTTATTAATTTTAAAAATGTGATATTGTCTTTATTGAGAATAACATGTTGCATTTACTTTTAAATATTAATTATTACGTTTTAGTTATACTGTATTATAGTTTATTTAACAGTTTCCGTAAATTGACTAAAATTATTATAAATGAATAAATAAATATTTATTTTGTAACATGTCATTTTTACAGGGGGTTTAAATAAGGCTTTTTTATTTTTTTGAGAGGAAAATATGTTTTTAGTTTAATGACATGTTATGATTTTCATTTCTTCCACCTACAATTATACTCCAATACCTCAACACCATCGCGGGAGACGTCAGCTGGCGGGGTCCGACTCGACCGGGTAAGGCGGAGTTTCAGGATACATCCGCCGGAGTTCGCTTTCAAGGGCTGAAGCGCCTTACAGCGGACAACTCATGTACTACAGTACGTAAGTACGCTGTGCCTGGCTGGCTCGCTCTCTCGGTCGCTGTCTCTCGGTTGCTGTCTCTCGGTCGCTGTCTTTCGGTCGGTGATTGCAGTCGAAGTCGTCGAGTCGGAGTCGCTGCCCCCACACACGCCACGATAAGGTGCAAGTAAGTAGGTACTTATTTACCTGCCAAAACACGCTTTTACCTGAACTTGCCTAGTCACTAACGATAGGATAAGTACATGACATTACGTACTTAAGCTGCTAACAGAATATAATTATAGATATAAAGTGTAGCAAGAAAATAGATCAGTACGAATAGGATTAGATTCTATTACTAGTAAAGAAGAGTTTAATTTAGTTTATCGTTTCTTTTCGAGGCCACTGGGTTGCTTGACGTACGTTGGCACCAGTGTTCCTGAACTTCAGGCTAGGCGTAATTTAATTTAGTTTTATTTAGTTCATCGATCCTTTCGAGGCCGCTGGGTCGCTTGACGTACGTTTGGCACCAGCGTTCCTTAGTTTCGAGCTCGAGTCGAGCTAGGCGCGAATTTGAGTGAACTAGTGTTTACATTTAGTTTTTATTCAGTTCATCGATTCTTTTCGAGGCCGTTGGGTCGCTTGACGTACGTTGGCACCAGCGTTCCTTAGTTTTCGAGCTCTAGTCGAGCTATGTGTGATTTCGAGCGAACTAGTGTTCGCATTTAGATTTATTTAGTTATAATTTCTCTTTTTTGGCCGCTGGGTCGCTTGTCGTAAGTTGGCTCCAGCGTTCCTCGTTTTCGAGCTTCAGTTGAACTAACAACTGTCGTATTAGGGGACGTTTAGGTAGTGGAAACAGTCATCTTAAAGCAAATGCTGACGCCTTCCCTTTATTCCCTTTCGTTTCCGAGTCTGCGATGATGAAAGCATGTTGATGCCGTTGATCATCGGTGCTGTATTTGCTTCGGCTTTTGGTTTCACATTAATTCGGTTCTGAGCTGAACTTGGAAACTACCTCTCCCTTTCGAACCCTGGATTTTACCCCCTCTCGACTGTTCTATCCAGTGTCTTAGGGTTATATATTTTTATAAACTATCCCTGACCCGATTAAACGTTATAAATTTGGCGCGCCCGAACAATTGGACGAAATTAAACGATAGATTATTTGAAAATTTAATTTAGTTTTCTGATTATTTAAGGAAATTAGTTTAAAAAATGTTTGAAAACGTTATATGTTGCAAGTTCTTTGCAGTTTTACGCTGGGCCTGTTGGGAGTATTTTATATCTTGCCAACCTCAAACAAACAAAGGGTCGATTTAGATAAGGCTAACGATATTAAGGGTGATAAAAGATACCCCTGTACCATTGTCAACAGAAACTCGACCTTCGGCCACACTTAATGTCCCCACTAGGCAACCGGAAAACAATAAAAGATTAATCCCCAACGGAAAATGACCCATATGTTGGATGGGTCTATCGCTTAGACAAAACGCAACTACGTAACGAATTATTAAAATACAATCTTGATAGTGAGGGAAAAGTCGACGAATTAAGGAAACGATACGTAGCATATTTACGGTCGGATAAATTAACGACTTCAGAGCGTGAGGTCGAGAACGAAAATAATTGGATGGACTATGCGGGCGTATTAGAAGGCAATTCCGTATCTCACACCCACAGGGTACTGAGCGGCAACGAGCAAAACGAAAGCATGGCTCTTCGTGAAATTCTTGGACTCCCTCCTAACGCTGACAGCAAAACTCTAAGAGAAATGATTTTAATCGTTAAAAACCACTAGAGAATCCCAGCCTTCAGCTAATGGCACGATGGGAACTCCGCACACAAATGTACATAGCCACCAATCGATGTTACCGGACTATTCACTTCCGACTTACAAACAAACGAATCCGGTCGGACTACAAAAACGACCAGGTTGTTTCGATCTGCAGAATGACTCGCCTAACTTATGCAACCTAGTAAGGAAATGGAATCTTCGTTTTGACGGAGTGAAAGGACCGATCTCGTTCTTAGAGAGATTGGATGAGCTACTCGACGCCGTACGGCATTGAACGAAACGATATCCTTACAGCCTTGCCAGAGATTTTCCAAAACTCTGCACTTCTGTGGTATAGGAACAATAAGGACTTTTGGAACAAATTATGTGGATTTTCGGAGGGACTTTGAAACACAGTTTTCTTCCTCCTGGATACAAACAAAATCTTGACGACGAGATCCGGAAGCGTACACAAGGTCAAGAGGAGCAATTTAAAGACTTTGTCGTAGCTTTAATGACATTAATGCGCAGAAGAGGTTCGTTAACATTAGACGAAAAACTCAATATTTTATATTCAAACATGCGTCCCGAGTATAAACTTACGATGAAACGACAAGAATGTAGGACCATATCGGATATGATTTCACCAGGCTGAGCAGTATGAAGAATATTTGAGGGCCCGAAACACTTACCGGCCTCCTCCACTGCCATCACTCGCCCTAGTGCCAGAGACGGCATACTATGCAAAGAAGAAGTGTGATAAATCTCACGAAGCGTCTGCGGTTAGCAATAAAGGCGTTACAAAGACAAAACCCGCTCAAGTAGGAAATGAAATGAGTTGCACCATTCATGGCGAGGCGAACCACACGCAAAGACGGACGACAGAAACCAAAATTGTCAAACCTAACGTTCAAAAAGATAAACGTGAGCTTAACGTGAGGTTCCAAACCCCAGTTAACACGGTGAGGCGTATACGCGACGACACCATATGTTGGAACTGCGAAAAAAGGGGGCATTTTTTTCGAGAATGCCAGAGGCCCAAGACCTTGAGGTGTTTTTATTGTAAGCGACAAGGTATAGCAACTACCGCTTGCAATTGCCAGACGGGAAACGGTCGGTGGACTCAGCCGAGAAGGGGTCACCTGAGTCCCAACCGAAGAAATTAAGAACGACCCCAGAAGACTGGCAGAGTTGGCTTCGCACAATAGCGAATTTTTCTGGATCAGTACAGAGCAGCAGAAATATGGACAGCAGACCACACATCGAAATAGAAATCTACGGTAGCATATTTTCTGCTCTAATAGATACTAGAGCAACGATTTCAATTGTGGGAAAGAGACTAGCTGAGCATTTGAGAAGAAACGGAAATGTACCATTTAAACGCCCGATGAAAATCCGGATGGCTGATGGCTCACAGACATCGTTAGAAGAATATTATACGTTCGAAGGCTTGATCTCCTATAGAGATACGAACGCATACGTTCGAAGCACTTTGCGTGCCGTCACTTACTTCGGACCTGATAGTTGGTGTCGATTCGATTGAATCGTTGGGGTTGCTGACATATGATTTCCCTTCCCAGACGCGACATGAACGTAATATCTTCTTAAAGAGGAGTGATGTAGGGGATGTTAGCGGATTGAATCAGCTATCAGAAGATGAACAAGAGGTCTTAGAAAAATTTCTAACAGAGGAGTTGCCTAAATTCGATGATGTTACGGGTAAAACAGCACTAGTTGAACACAAGATTCGCCTGATCGATAATACACCTATTAACAAAGGTACTATACGAGAAATCCGGCAATGCAGGCTGTACTAGAAAAAGAGTTAGAGCGTATGATCGAAGCTGAAGTGATCGAACCGTCTTCGAGCCCGTGGAGCTCACCGATTGTACTTACCAAAAAACCATCTGGTGCATACAGAGTATGTATCGATTTTCGGCGTCTAAATGCAGTCACGGTGAAGGATGCTTACCCCTTGCCACAAATCAACCCCATTCTAGAAAAAACTCAAGGAAGCCCGCTATATTTCGACCATCGACCTCAAAGATGGATATTGGCAGGTCCCTTTATCAGAGGAAAGTCGGCCGCTGACAGCATTCACTGTACCTGGAAAAGGATTGTTCCAATTTCGCGTCATGCCATTTGGTTTGCATTCGGCTGGGGCTACCTTCCAGCGCCTCTTGGACACCGTTATAGGACCAGAATTGGAACCTAAAGTGTTTGCCTATCTGGATGACCTGGTTATCGTGAGCCCTAACTTTGAGGCTCATCTAGAGCTTCTTCAAGAGGTTTTTCAACGACTAAGAAGAGCAGGTCTGAAACTTAACCCTGCCAAATGTCACTTCTGCAAAACTGAACTGAAGTATTTGGGTCACGTTGTGAACGACAGGGTGCATTAAGACAGATCCAGAGAAAGTTCGAGCCATTGTAGAATTTCCTAGGCCGTCCAATTTGAAAACTCTAAGAGGCTTCCTTGGTATGGCCTCGTGGTATCGGAGGTTCGTCCCCAACTTCGCATCTCTGACCACCCCCCTCACGAGACTGTTGAAGAAAGACTAGATGGCAATGGACGGAAGAACAGGAGAGTTCATTCAAGACTCTTAAGGAAAAATTAACGACTACGCCTATCCTAGCCTGTCCTGATTTTGGACAAACGTTTGTTTTAAGAGTGGACGCCTCGGGCGATGGCCTTGGAGCATCGTTAACACAAACACAGAACGGAAAAGAAGTTGTGATTGCGTACAGTAGCAGATTGTTGACGGGACATGAACGCAAATTCTCAGTCACAGAAAAAGAATGTTTAGCGCTAGTCTGGGCCGTAAAAAAATTTCGCCCATACCTAGAGGGATATCACTTTTTCGCAGAATCGGACCATCAGGCTTTGAGATGGTTACAAAAGTTAGAGACTCCTTCTGGTCGGCTGGCCCGCAGGGTGTTGGAACTCCAGCAACACGATATGGAGATACGATACCGAAAAGGAGCCCTAAACAAAGTGGCTGACGCTCTGTCTCGGAACCCGGTCCATGAGCAACCAATTGAACATATAGGATCCTTTACGGCTGAAAATTGTTCAGCTCAGAAAAGAAGGCAGGTAAACAGAAGACCACGTCAGGAAGAAATTACGGATGAATCCAATGATGTAGGGATAGTTGATAGGAACCTATGGTATAAAAGGCTATACAAGATGACCACAAAGGGTGACTCAAATCTAATTATAAAAGATGGGAACCTCTATCGTCGAATAGTAGTAAAAGGAAATAACGGACGCAGACAAGCCCACTGGAAAATGTGTGTTCGCGAAGAAGACCGCCCGAAAGTACTGCAAGAAAATCACGATAAAGAAACTGCAGGTCATTTAGGTGTTAGAAAAACCGCCTTAAAGCTCTCCCAATGTTATTACTGGCCAGGTTGGTTTCGTGATGTAAAGGCATACGTAAAAAAATGTCTGATATGTCAACGATATAAGGTTGAACAAACGAAGCCCGCCGGGAAGATGTATTTTCGTAAGCCACAAGGTCCGTGGTACACGGTTTACCGCAGATATAGTGGGCCCCTTACCACGATCGAAGAAAGGAAATCGGTTTATATTAGTATGTCAAGATTACTACAGCAAGTGGTTAGAATTTAGTCCACTTAGATCGGCCACGGCAGCTAATGTGGTAAAGAATTTCAAAGAGATGATTTTGTTCAGATACGGTGCACCCAGCGTTTTAATAACCGATAATGGGTCACAATTTGTTTCGAAAATTTTTTCGGGATCTTTGTAGGGACTGGAACGTCGACTGTCAACTGACGGCCCCTTATAGTCCTCAGAGCAATCCAGTTAGAACGTTCTACCCGCGTCATCAAAACCTTGATATCGCAATTCGTTGGTGAAGACCACCGATCGTGGGATGCTAAACTAAGTGAGTTTAGGTATGCTTTAAATACAGCGAACCATGAATCGACAAAATTCACGCCAGCCATGCTTAACTTTGGACGCGAGCTGAGACTGCCTAAAGCAATATGTGGACCTGCATTTGAGTACTCCGTCGACCAGGAAACGACTACACGAGAAGAACGACACGAACAACGAATGGAAGAATTTAAAAGGATTTATCAAAGCTGTCATCGCAATTTAGCCCGTGCCTTCCAGAGGCAGTCACGATATTATGACCTCAGGCGACGAGATCATAATCTCCGTGTTGGACAGTTGGTCTGGAAAAGACATCACACCCTATCTTCAGCTCCTGACGCGTATGCATCGAAGCTAGCGCCCCGTTTTGTAGGCCCTTTCGAAGTAATTAGGTTTAAAGGCCCAAATATCGTCGAGTTTGAAAGACCGTTCGACAAACAAAACTCAAACGGCCCACGTAAAAGACGTGAAAAAGTATACGGGATCCAACTGATAGAAATCGAAAGTTTAACTTTTTTCTCATTTTGTTTCCCCGAAGTGGGTGGGGGATGTATCACGTCATTTTTACAGGGGGTTTAAATAAGGCTTTTTTATTTTTTTGAGAGGAAAATATGTTTTTAGTTTAATGACATGTTATGATTTTCATTTCTTCCACCTACAATTATACTCCAATACCTCAACACCATCGCGGGGAGACGTCAGCTGGCGGGGTCCGACTCGACCGGTAAGGCGGAGTTTCAGGATACATCCGCCTGAGTTCGCTTCAAGGGCTGAAGCGCCTTACAGCGGACAACTCATGTACTACAGTACGTAAGTACGCTGTGCCTGGCTGGCTCGCTCTCTCGGTCGCTGTCTCTCGATCGCTGTCTCTCGGTCGCTGTCTCTCGGTCGCTGTCTTTCGGTCGGTGATTGCAGTCGAAGTCGTCGAGTCGGAGTCGCTGCCCCCACACACGCCACGATAAGGTGCAAGTAAGTAGGTACTTATTTACCTGCCAAAACACGCTTTTTACCTGAACTTGCCTAGTCACTAACGATAGGATAAGTACATGACATTACGTACTTAAGCTGCTAACAGAATATAATTATAGATATAAAGTGTAGCAAGAAAATAGATCAGTACGAACTAGGATTAGATTCTATTACTAGTAAAGAAGAGTTTAATTTAGTTTATCGTTTCTTTTCGAGGCCACTGGTTTGCTTGACGTACGTTGGCACCAGTGTTCCTGAACTTCGGGCTAGGCGTAATTTAATTTAGTTTTACTCAATTTATCGTTTCTTTTCGAGGCCGCTGGGTCGCTTGACGTACGTTGGCACCAGTGTTCCTGAACTTAGGGGCTAGGCGTAATTTTAATTTAGTTTTACTTAATTATCGTTTCTTTTCGAGGTCGCTGGGTCGCTTGACGTACGTACGTTGGCACCAGCGTTCCTGAATTTTGGACTAGGATTGAACGTAGTTTAATTTAGTTTATCGTTTCTTTTCAAGGCCACTGGGTCGCTTGACGTACGTTGGCACCAGCGTTCCTGAGCTTCGGGCTAGGCGTAATTTAATTTAGTTTTATTTAGTTCATCGATTCTTTTCGAGGCCGCTGGGTCGCTTGACGTACGTTGGCACCAGCGTTCCTTAGTTTCGAGCTCGAGTCGATCTAGGCGCGAATTTTGAGTGAACTAGTGTTTTACATTTAGTTTTTATTCAGTTCATCGATTCTTTTCGAGGGCCGTTGGGTCGCTTGACGTACGTTGGCACCAGCGTTTCCTTAGTTTCGAGCTCTAGTCGAGCTAGCTATGTGTGATTTCGAGCGAACTAGTGTTCGCATTTAGATTTATTTAGTTATAATTTCTCTTTTTTGGCCGCTGGGTCGCTTTGTCGTAAGTTGGCTCCAGCGTTCCTCGTTTTTTTAGAGCTTCAGTTGAACTAACAACTGTCGTATTAGGGGGACGTTTTAGAGTAGTGGAACAGTCATCCTAAAGCAAATGCTGACGCCTTCCCTTTATTCCCTTTCGTTTCCGAGTCTGCGATGATGAAAGCATGTTGATCCGTTGATCATCGGTGCTGTATTTGCTTCGGCTTTTGGTTTCACATTAATTCGGTTTCTGAGCTGAACTTGGAAACTACCTCTCCCTTTCGAAACCCTGGATTTTACCCCTCTCGACTGTTCTATCCGGTGTCTTAGGGTTATATATTTTTATAAACTATCCCTGACCCGATTAAACGTTATAATTTATTTCCGCATAGATACAAAGATCTCAAACCTACATGCACGAACAGGAAAATGATTTCCACATTGGGCGTAGCCTGTGTTTGGAGATCGAGACGGCGATCAGCAGCATGAATATGCACTCATCAACATAATAAGTACCGTACGTAAAATCTTTCGAATGGAAAAAACAATGTAATAACAACATGAAATACAACTTATGTATACTCGTAATATAAGAAAAAACAAATACATCATAGCTACAACAAAGCAAGTGTTTGACAATAAGATGGCAACCATATCACAACCTGAGAAATGATAATGTGATAATGTGGTGATTAATAAATGATAAAAAGAATATAAACTTAATTTAACCAACATTTTATCGGTTTATTATGGGGTTTGGAACCTCTCACACACTTATACAATCACGCCACTTATCCTTGTAATTAAGCTCTCGAATCCTAAAAGAAATACCCTCCAAACCAAAGGATTGAGATTTAAATAATTAATTAAAAGTTTCCAATGTAACTATATTAACCGCGAATATTATATTGTTGTTGAATATATTACTGGTGATTTATAGTTAATTTTTATTGATCATTTGCAACAAAATGTAACAGACTTTTTAATATAATAAAACTTTTTATTTACAGATGATAAATCTAGTTGTAATATAAACAAGTAACATGTTTACGTTTCTTGCATGCTTGAAAATCTGTTTAAAACTTATTTGAAGTAAAAATAATTTAAAATAAACTTCCTAATTATATAAAAAGATTTATTCTTTATAATTTTACTCTTATTTTTATTGCTAACAAAGCTTATAATTGCCGAGTTTCCTAGTTGAACGTATTTTATAGTTTTTAAATAACTGCAGGTTTTGAGTTAAATTATATGGTAATCATTAGCGGGAAAAGTTAAATAGAATTTTTAAACCTCAAACCGCGTTCATCCTTCTATGGCTGAATTATTTTAAAGAATAAACGTTTATGTGCATGTTTGTATATTATTTCAAATATTAATAATTATAGTTTATTTAAAATGGTAGTTTTGTTGATTCTCTTGTAACGAAATAGTCTACTGGTTTTGGTTTGTTATACAATTGATAATTTCGTAAAAATATTGGATTATAGTTTAGTAAGAATGCTTTTTGAGATACTTAAATTATTCTTATACTCCTAAATCTGTTACCTTAAATTTTTGCAAGCAATTTTTTTAATACAAGTCCGTAAAGTACTTTGTAAAAAGCACTAATGATGTAATATAATGGTCCACTGCGATATTTTTTTTAAACTAAAATAGGCATAAAATGAGGCACATATCTATCAGTGTTCATGGTGAGACGATCAAAGGTTAGACTAATTCTTATATAAGGTTCGGCGTTTTATCGTAGATTTTTGGTTTAAAAATAAATAATACGTGATTTCCGATGGCACAGCTGAGTTTGCCTTGTTACCCTCATCTATATGTATCAATATAATATATTAACAACTTACATGCGAAATTGAAAATTTTAGAATTTTAAAACATTTAAAACATTAAAAAGTAACGAAACATTAACTATTAAATATTATATAAGCGTGTTTTGTCGCAATTAATCATTAAGTCCAAGCCTATATAGAGAGGCGAGGTGTTATATGTAAAAAAATAAAAGGATTATCAAGAAACTGTGAACATGTAAGAGTCCTAAAAGCCCTTAAAGGCTGAGATTGGTTTACCATGTCCCATATAATACACAAGCTTTATTCGGTAAATCCTATTATCCTTTACCTCCAGTGACACCTTTTAGACGTCTGTGAATGGAATAATCCAAATATGATTTTTAGACCAAAAATATAAACGTAAGGCCTAATGCATCTGCTTGTTATCCCTCCTCGGAATCATTGCATCACATTAATTTTTGTTTTATATGACAGTATAGGGCAGTTTACAATGATTTTCCTACAGTCTCCATACCTAATACGTCTTGTGTGCAGTACGTATTATTTATCCTTATTCCTGCAGTAACGTAGTTGGATTAGTCTTGACGTGATATACATGCATAAGTAATTTAACAGGAACAGCGCTAAATGATCATACATTTATTATATGTATTTTTTGACATTTTATTCCACCTTAAGATATAGCTATTATTGACAACTAAAGAAGAGGATTAATTTCAATCCATAATTCATAAAGCTCTCTTCTTTTTAGATAAAACGATGGCACATATTAGTCCGTTTAATACTTTACGTACGGGTTCAACATTACTTTATCCCTTTGAAGACTAAGCTTGATTGGCTGTAACTGTAGGAGATTAACACAGTATTTGAATAATAAAATGATTAGTACTATTCTACCCATAAGTTTTATTTTTCAATAAGGAACTTCATTAATTATAATAAGTATTGTACTGTAAAGATTGTTGTTCTAAATATTTATGTACATTACAGTTATTATATTTATTTACTACAAATAATAATGTATCGCCTCACCACAATGAAATCTCGGTACGTGACTCCCTGGAAGGTGACGACCTCTGAATGGTACCAGTCTGCCATTGTAATCTGTCTCACCATGACAGTTACTGAGGAAACGACTGTGTCCAGGGAGTGTCTGGAGTCCCGCACCCTGACCCTCAGCCGGTAATCCCCTCCGCCGTATCACCGGAATATCCTGAGGGTCCCAGTCTCCTGGTCCAAAGTGAAACTGTGGAGACGGACTCGACTCCCAGTAGAAACTCTTGTCCGGCAGGTCCCAATCGTCCTTATCCTCTACGTACACTCGGCCCACTTCCATGTCTTCTCTGCTTCCCTTAAATTCAGTTTATTTAGAAAAT
Source organism: Homalodisca vitripennis (assembly GCF_021130785.1). Taxonomy (NCBI): domain Eukaryota; kingdom Metazoa; phylum Arthropoda; class Insecta; order Hemiptera; family Cicadellidae; genus Homalodisca; species Homalodisca vitripennis. The sequence continues at coordinate 6,959 of NW_025777462.1, read as the reverse complement.
AATTATCGGTCATGTTTAATTTATTATTCATGTGTTCGTAAACATACACTGACCATCAGTAGGATTTAATTTGATACACATACTAATAATTACTCTTACAGCATAGTACAACCAAGATTTTTAGATTTTAGTGCAATATTTTCATAGATTAAAAATGTTTGAACCAAAACTAATGCTACAAAATTTCAGAGCTAAAACAACGATGGTTATTAATCGACTCAGAGGCCGATAATTCGGCTGAACCTTGTCGCTCATGAAGCTTGACTTTCTCAGATGTGTGGTTCTGTTAGCCCTCCAGACCATGGTGGTGTCTGGCTGTGATTCTGTGAGGCAATTTGTAACCACGTAACGTCCCATTAACTTAGATTAAATAGTCATTATTTTACCATTGGATCTTTAAGTAACTGTAAATAGAAATTAAATTTTCTAATAATAATAAACTTGTTCAGATTCAATATTAAAACGTTATTAATTGGTATTTAATGATTTTTTTATTTGGATGAAATTTTAAGTTACAGGCCGATTTGTTTTTAGCGTAAATTTTTTTCAGAATAAAACTCAGTAGGGTCTTTTAGTACTAACAGAGTACAAACTCATTCCATTAGTTTGAGATTACGTCTCCACTAACTGCACTAAAATATTTAAACTAAATTATTACATACGCTATAGCAGCTACGGCTACAGTGATAATCACAAAAAAAGCCATTTATGAGCGACTTTCGTCTCATTACGGTAGGCTGCAAGTAGTAGCCTTACAAACTGAAATGTAAATCAGCGAGGGCCTCAAGTTGTAACTAAATTAGCTGAGGGCCAGGACGTAGTGTTCAATCGGTAAACCTGACGAAGAGAACAGCCATAGTGATCCGGAGATCTGAGAGGGCAATCATATAAGCTTAATGCCCAAATGGCAAAGGTCTAATTCTCAATATTAAGAAATCATATAATTGATATACAATAATGCATAATGGCCTACTCACCTTTAACTTATATACAAGAATGTCTGTGCCCCGGCAGCCATTCTGTTGTCATTCACATCACCAATGACTACAGTGAGAGTAGATGTTGCCTATCATTAACGGATCTCCGGAGTCCTGTATGGTGATGGGTAAATGGTACTCTTTGTGGCGTTCACGATCAAAACTGACAAGAGATGATACAATTGCCACGCCATGGCCATTGTCTCCTCCTGAAATTTGTGGAAGACTGAATACATAAATTATAATAATTTAAAATAATAATTTTGCAAATACTTTCATGTAATTATTTTATATAGGTATATCAGCATGCACGTGGTCCTCTATTATTAGAAAACTATCTTGAATAAAATTTCTGTCTTCGAATAAAAAACGACAAGCAAATTAATAAACGTAGAATGTATGTAAGAATGCCTTTAACTGTTAATGCCTTTAACAAACAAACTTTGAAAGGTAGTGAAAGTAATATTTGTTACCAAATTGTTCAAAAGGTTAACTTTATAACGTATATAATAACCTTTAAAAACCTGGGTTCTAGAACATAAATATACAGCTATTACAAGTTAATGAGTATAGGGTTATTTTTCATCTAACAAAAATTGTGTAACGTATAATTGATACAATTTATGTAAATGGTGTATATCATGCACTATATGTAATATTAATTCACTCATAAAAGCCAATTTCATGACTAACTCGGCTTAGTATCGACAGAGAAGAGCCGGTTCAGGGAATGGTTAGCGGCAGGGTCCAAGTGAAATGTATAGGGAGGTCCGTTCCCTTTGGCATGGTCATCCATATCTTGTGCGAATAACTCCAACAGTGTGCGAGGCGCTGTGTTCTCCAGCAGGGATGGGACGATATTCCTACGAGCAGACGGGGAGCATTGTCATTTACGTCCAGAACGTTCACGGTCAGAGTGGCTGTCGCCGTCCGCGGTGGGTCTCCATCATCCGAAGCCGTTATAAGAATCTGAAAAAAAGTATATGTTTTATAAATCCATACCTATTGAATTTTAAAATAGCAGTGGCCACTCCAATAGTAAAATTTGAGGCTAATTTATAAAGTATTTAAGTATCGGTTGTATTGATTTTCATGATTTTCAGACAGAGGCATAACACTAGAATGTAACGTTTATAGTATATAATTTGTTGCCTCCTAAAATTTTTTTCTGTATATATCATAAAACCGATATGTTGATTTCATCTCAATTTTTGACATTCCAGTATGATTATTTTACATTTTGTATGATAATAGCAGAAACATTATTTACAGGTACAATAACTAAGGTATCATAAAATATATAAATATAAATTGTATTCTACTAAAATTTTTCTTAGCATTTAAAAATGGGTTTTATAAAATTAAACCTTCGTATTATGTAATAACGGAGTATGTAAAATTTAAATCGATATTTTTTTAAAGTTGCACAGCGCGAAGTCAGTAACATTGATTGCACGAAAATAAAAATAATTTATTAACTAGCCTGGAGGTTCAGTTCCCAAACGGTATATTGCCAAATTATACATTATTAGTAAGCATTGACCAATCATAAATTTGATTTTTTTGTAAACATTATGAGTAAACATTATAATGCTCATATGATCCAAGGACAATCAAAATGAACAACAGAATTGTTTCAGCCGTTTAGTTCTAAATTCCTTCAAAAGGACTATTTTTTCATTTAAGAAATATTGAAATTGCATACCAATAATTTGAAAATCAATTTAACCAGACGGGTATAACCGGGAATAAGATAATTCTCCTTCCCTTTTATTAATAAAGTTTTTATTTCTGTATATAATTTACAAATATTCCACACATAACTGGCTAGAAAGCTTTTGTTCATAGTATAGTAAAAGATATACTCCTTTTATATACCTATAAATACTGCATCTATAAATATTTATCGAACACTACCTATACATATTGAACATCACACAAAGCTTTGAGAGAGCTGTTGTGGAATTAAAGTTCCGATAAGGTACCGGTCTGTTTGTACTGTTTAAGCCCGTCACAGTAACATGTATGACAGACAAGGGAAAGCCTCCATAAGCTCACAAGAGCAGAAAGCTTACCGATGCAGAAGCTGATTACAAGTTGACCTTTGGAGTTTAGTTTCTCATCAACCACAAGCGGCAAAATATCTTGATGTAAAAATAACTGTTCATATATTTGAGAAAGTTTAGTTCCTAACATGACAGGTTAAATAGGGTGCTGCTATAATCAAAGTTAAGTAGTTATTTCTAAAAATAACTGTAAACATTTAACTGCTTCTGTAGTCTGACCCAGTTGGTTTACTATACATATGTTAATAAAGAAATATATTTTTGTAGAACAATCACCCAAACGAGACTAATAGTATAAATAAAAAGAAATTCTAATTAAAACGAATGGCTTGGCAATATGATTTTATAATTTTTTATAACCTTAATAATGAAATATTATTAGATTTTTTCGTTCACACCTCAGCACTAGACAAACTTATATCTTTAGCGTATGTTGAATTTAATAATTTTTTAGGTATTACCTTTGCTTATTGCATGTATACTGGCCAGAGTTATAAATCGCCTTATTATTTTGCTTCATTGTGTTTTATTGTTTTGTATTTTACTGTTCTTAAATACTGGCGACCATGCTACGTTATTTTAAATTTGTGACTTGCCACAAGTCAACTGACGGCATTTAGGGGTGACTTACTAAGGGCAGCTAGGTTGTGTCAAAGATTGAAGTCTCGCACCCGCAACTCTCTCAAGTTCCACTTCAAACAATTATGACTTACGATGCGAAAATTTCCAAAAGATGTAGATAATTAGAGACTATTTTTTGGCGTTTATCAATTAATGTGACGAAAATGGAGCAGTTCTCTCTTAGGACATGACCATACGAATGATTTATACGTCCAAGGATTGAGAGGAATGAAAGTGTTCATAAAGATAATGCTAAGAAAACTTCATGAATCAGCATGAGCTGACTGTTATATTCTGTTGTAATATTAAACTTCGGAAATTACATCTAATATTACATTGAAGGACGTCCAATACACTGTGTATCGTTCATAAAAACGTTTAGAGTATCCACCGGAACTCTAGTTTAACCATTGTCACAAATTTATTGCAGTATCCACCTGATAAGGGCAGTATGTTTAGACTTTCTTAAAAGAGCAGCTTCTTAATTTACTGAGATATATAAACAAAACTGCGCCCGCTTACTTAATAGTGTATAACTCATTGCATGAAATGTATCTTATATCTAGACTCTTCACTATCCTGCATTATGAATCACATACTAGACCACCATACTATCTGTGATGGAACTGTCAAGCCAATGCTTGTTTTTTTTAATTCGTTCAAGGTAAAGATACCTCTAGTCTTAAAGTACTTGCAGTGCAAAATTATTGCAAATAAAGCTGTACTTTCTGCACATTTGTTGGATAAGCTTTATCACAGGTAAATAAAAAGCTTGAACACTCTCGGCCCACGCCTATAGAAGATTATGAGTTTCAAAATTGAAACCTCAAACACTCTCTCTTCTGCTAAAAAAATTATGCAGTTCCCTTGCATTTATTATGCTAATCTCCACTCAATTCCTTATGATATCAAAGATTCCTATTATAACCCTAAACCGCTTTCAAGCCACCGTGTGTTTACCATTTCTGTCGTCAGGAAATTTACCCCTCGTGAACGTCAAAAGTTTAGTTATAACCATTCTTTGTCATGTCTGCGTTTCACACTATCTTTCACTTTAGCTGTAATAATAAGATATTTTAGTAGAAACAACACAGTATTTACCTTATGAATAGCACTTCTCTCCCTGTCAAGCGGTCTCTGCACAGTGATTCTGCCGTCCTCCCTGACGTGGAAGTGTCGCCTCCTATCGCTCTCGCGATGAATTCTGTTAGGTCACTCTCCCCTGCCCTCCTTGGTCCGGGTCTCAAGCAAGGAAGGTATCCACCAGGTGTGCCCACCTCCCCGTCCTCCTGAAGCGACACAGTCGAGCTCGTCTTGTCGAAACGTGGACTGTTATCGTTAATGTCACGGAGCCTCACAACCACCCAGGAGCTCGCCACGTGGTTCTTATCTTCCGTACTGTTCGGTCCCTAGACCAGTTAATGTTTCTCAATGAACTTCATATTAGTCATTATACTAGCCATAAAGTGTATAATATTTAATAATATGCTATAGGTAACGGATAAGTTTTCCAGTTATGAGCAATAAATTAGATTGTCATTGTTGTCTATGTATACAAATAAATGTCGCAATTGTAATTAACTTATAAGGGTAGAAAATAAATGTTATAGACCATATTTGTATTTACTAATTTACTTCTCCAATATTATGGTTAACTTATACATATTTAAATTTGGCATAATAGGTTTTACTTAGTATGGACATAAGAAATCCAATTGTTATCATATATCAACTACGTTTTTAAAATAACATTAGAAATATATGTTATACAAAAAACCTAGATTAATTGCTTATAATGCAAACCTCTTTACTGAAAACTGCGTAGGTAATTTTTAAACGGCATTATACTTTATTCAAACCACAAATATGTTTTTAGTATGGATAAAACAAATTACTAGGTAATGTTTAACTAATAATTCAGACATTATCAAATACCTTACAGTACAAAACAGTGATGTGGAAACACGATGAAAGTCAGAGAGGCAATTCACCTGGTCATTCACCTGTATTTGAATCCGGAAGCCCGAAACTCTGCAACGGGTCCTCGTAATCCAGGGGGTTGGTAACCCTGAGAGAACCTGTACCATCAGGATTGCGCACCATCATGAACTTGTCTGTGCCCAGACACCTGCCTTCAACCACCTGAGGTCATCTAACATTAGCGGTAGGAACGTATGTTTTATTTTCATAAGTGTTTTCAATACGCCATATAAAAACCAACTGTTCTAAAAGTAAGATATTTTAGGGAATATTTAACATAAAATACCATTATAACGTAATCATATTTGTATACTTAGTGGTCTGGAAACCTACACAAGTATTCTTTGTACACTTTGGCGTTAGATCAATACATTAAAACGTTGTTATTGACGAAACCTTGTAATAGAAGTCGTTGGTCTCATCTTAATCGATAAACATTAACGGTCAGGATGGCGTGGTCTGGTATCCTGCCGTCTTCTGATTCGCTGACCTCCGTTACCCACTCATCTTTGGTGAAGGCAGGCGGCATATCGTTGATATCTGATACTATGATGGACACCGTTCCTGTACCTAATAACTGATTGTGAGGTTTAACTTAAATACATATTTTTAGTATTGGATGATTTCTAATTATTTTATTCTTCCAGGCGGTTTTCTCGGTACAGCGAGATTTCTAGAATTGAAAGATGTTAAAATTGATGGAAACTTATAAATAACTTGATGAGAAGCCTTTAGAATTACTTGTTCTTGTAAAAATTACAAGGATGTCTTTTTTAAAAGGGGGTGGGGGGGTGTTTTAATTAAAATTAAACAAATTATATGAGAGCACATTATTATATGCTATTTAACGTAAAATAAAAAGTCCGTGCGATTTGGACAGGTCATTTGGTTCTTCCGATCAATATGTTAGTTGGCTTAGTGTTGTAAAACCACATTATGTGTATATATATATTATATTAAAAAACCCCCATTTGTTTTTTTGACGGATAAGGCCAAATACAAAAATATAATTGAATCAGAAAAAGTAAGCGCTTCTGTTGGATTGTAATTGGTTTAACCACATATTTCACCCGGCAAGTTGAGGAAGATTCCGGGTTCGACTCCCGGTCCGGGAGCTCGAAGTTGGACTTTTTAGCGATTCAATTGTTTTATTGGAAATTAAAATAAAGGCTATTGCCCTATTATATACTAGTTTAACGTAAATAAAAAGTCGTTTGGACAGGTTATATTCGGTCTTCCGATCTATAATGATTGAAGTTGGCTTAATTTAAACACATATGTGACGGATAAGGCCAATATACAAAAAATAATTGAA
>NW_025777461.1:0-93831 GCF_021130785.1 Homalodisca vitripennis | reverse complement strand
TTTGAGTCTCAGGAATACCATCAATCTCGATAATTTTGCTTTCGAGAATATTGTTCAATACTCCTCACTCTAAGACACAGCGCTGCGCAGCTCGGCATTTTCCTTTTTTAGTTTAGAGTTTTCGTCCTGGATTATCCGGAGTTGCTTCGAGACACTATCCATCAGCTTGTTGTTCTCCTCCACAATACCATTTAGAAACTTGAGCGAGTCTGCCAAACCCGAATTCTCAGTGGTAATTTTCCTCAATGATGAGCATTTCTTTCTTGAAAGCTTCCATGGTATTAATAAGGAACTCTTTACTCCAAAATACGTTGTATAAGACTTTTGTTATGATTAGGTGCTTTACTTTTTCAGGGATGTTTTATATACCTTAATATATTAATACTAAATAGTATACTGTGTCGAAAAGATCCCAGAACGCAAAGCTAGCTTATGCTAATTGCATTAATGCTTTTACGAGTGTTTGAAATACGTACAAAGCTCTTTGTTGCACTTAGTCTAAAGCTTTGTGTTCAAAAAGTAAATATTCTACTTGTGTTGAACGTTCCAACTCATTAATTCTCTTTGTGTAATAAAGTGAGTGTGTTAGATGTTATGCGTTATATAAAGATCTTACAGAATGATTATAGTGAAAATGAAATTCTCTTGAGTGAATTACTTCAATAAAATTCAACTTTTATTTTTATATCTTCGTCATTTAGTCTAATTATTCGAAAAGCATAAGGAAATCCTATACGCACTTAGTAAAACATTTTTACGTCTATTGTCCGCGTGTTCAAATGAATTGGTTCATGAGAACGGTTGAAATATGAACTTATATTAGAAATACTTCACTATAGGAAAGGGTAACGCCAATTGACAATTAGCCTAGTATGTCTATAAGTATCGTAACCTTTGCTGTGAAAAAGAGTTAATTAGAAGGATTTATTATAAGAACGTTTTGGGTTACGTATGCAGTTGTTGTTTAGTAAAACATCATTTGCCAGTTAAATAGTTTATAGTATCAATACTAAGAGGCATATTCGGAAAGTAAATGTAATGTCTCACGGCCGGAAATATTTTTTTCGACATGTTTCTGATTCCTCCTCTCCGCAACGAGACTGGTTCGAGGTATGTAAGTAGAGAAATGTCGATGCGACAGTGCTTAAAGACCCGATAATTCCAAACGATGGAGTGGAGAAATGTATCTTCTATAGAGTTTGTAGTGCATCAAAAACTCTTGCCTCCCGGCCTACACTCGATGCATTTTGTGTTAGTCTATCAACTGTTTATACCCACCTCGCGGACATTATCAGATATCCTAGAGTTTCTGTGGTGGTTTCATGCAGGAGAGGTCTAGAGTGCATTTTAAATTTTTCCTGAATATCAGTAACGTTTGAAGGTCCCCCACCTCTTATCACCACGTACCGTTACGACCCTTATTAAACTTGCGGCACCACTTGAAAACACTCGTACGAATTCATAGCTTTATCACCATACGCAGTTTTTATCCCATTATAAACCTCAACTGGAGTTTTCCTCTCCTAAACGTATGACGCCGCGTATTTCGTACTTGGTGGGTGATTGGAATTGTCATCTTTCACATGTCGCGTCGACAGTTCTCCAGCGTACTGACTTCGAACCGGTCTCGTTGCGAAGGGGAGGAATCACGCTATTGAGAAAACAATAACCCAAGCCGTGAGATCCTCAGTACACTTATTTTTCTGGATATTCATCGTACTTATCTATATATAATGTCCTGTATTTCCAAAACGTTCCTTGTCCACTTTTCAAAATTGTTGGGGAAATGCAAAAAACTGTAACACTATGTTTTAATAGTTTACTTATACACTGTATTATACCATTTTAATTATTAATAATTATAGATTTACTATTAAGGAATACTTTTTAACTAGATTCATTAGTTCATTTGTATTATTTATGTAAAAGTTGGATAAGACCCGTTTTGGAATTGACTATGGATAAGGTAAGTTTTGGAACATAACGCTTGGGATAAGACATATTTTGGAAAAAACACAAAGATTTCTTTACATTTCTTTATTAAATAAAGACATTTTTTAAATTGAGGAAATATACATTAAAAAGTTTTTTTAATTTAAAAGAAATTTTCTAATAATACTTTTTAAATACTAGTTTATAAAGAAATAAGATAAATTTTTTACCTGGAAAACATATTAAAACAGAACAAAATACATCAAACCTACATTTTTATGAAATTTAAATTAACTTAATTACTTAGTTTTGTAAAAAGATTATAAAACTAAGAACACATATTTTTAAATACGTGTGAGTTGCAATGGGTCTTCCAGTTGAGTGTATGCACAGATATTTTCATCAATCTTCTTCAGCATCTCTTCCTACTTCAGCTAGTTTGGTATAAAAAGATAAATTCTCTAGTCCGCTCCCATCCATTTCCAAAACGTGCAGTCAAATAACTTTTTTATGTCTGTCAATTTAGCTTGGTTAATAGCTCTCCCAGGCTTGAATGATCGCAGAATCTAGGGCTTCGTAGGACTTGCCAGATTTCAAAACAGAACGGAAGACATTTAGGTTTGTTTCTGTAATTCACCTCTCCACGAACGTAAACAATTTTTTTTTAACTCTGTTGAGTTTAAGCTTAATCCTTTTACTTGGATTGAATTGAAAATGCCAATAAGCTGGCTTTTTCTGAATCTCAGTAACAGATTGTTTCCAGTCAAAGTTTGGGACATCCTTCACTCCCCAACTGAATGACTGTTCCATTTTCCTCTCGAATATTCTGATATAGTCATCAAGAAGAATAATTTCACTAGTTTTTCTTATTGATTTTTCAATGCGGGGCAAATACTAACATTCTGTGGAATGGGAACTGCTTGTAAGTTGTGAAAAACACAACTTGCTATCTCATTACAACCCTTTGGGAAATCATTCTCTGTCCATTTATAAATGTAAACGGTATTCTTGTCTAGGGTCCCTAGAAGAACCTCTGCATACAGTGAAGTTATAAATGCTATAACTGCCTGGAGTAATATGCAGACTGATCAGGCACTTTGGGAAGCACCTGATTTTTCTGGCAAATCATATGATGACGCCATGGTGCTGTCTTCTTTCTTTTTCAAAGCAGAGAAAAACTCTTTGTATTTGAGAGAGTGTACTCTCTTTGCGATAATAAATCTGGTTTTGTCTTGTTTCATTGGTAGCAGAGGCTAACAAGTGCTTTAATTGAAGGCAATATGAACAAGCATCTGTGGACGGTTGCCCAAACTCAATATTATATGTTTTTCTTGACATATAAGCGGAAGAAGTATTTTTTTACTCTAAGGTTATTATCTTCACATGTCTCATTGTACATCCTCCATAATCTATTTAGTGAGAGTTCACTAGGTAAGTAAACTCTTGAAGACCTTCCTCTACAATAATGTTTTTTCGAGTGGTTTCAGTTTCTCTCAATGAATTGCTGCGATAGCAGATCGCTTGGATTCATACTTACGTGAGCGTCTATCGCCACCTCACCTCTTTTTTCTTTCCCCCTTCATATAGTGTGTTTTGCATAGATTCTGGAGTCTTGTTTTAGTAATTCCTCCCAGAATATTTATAAATGTTTTTTGGCACACTGGAACTTTGGAAGGTGCACCAGGAGCAAGCGTGGCTTTTTTAACATAATATTGAACTATCATACCTTTTCTGCTGCTGTTTTCTTTGACTTGTCGGCTTCTTTTTTGGTGTATTGGCGTTGCAGTGTCTGAGAATAACTCCATCCTGAGTGATTTTGTCTGGAACCTCGTAAACAATATGATGAAAATGGTTCACGTCTCGTTGGCTAAGTGTTGCATATTGGTAAGCTTTACTGTTGTTACCACATGTAGGCATTCTTGGCAACATCTTTGGCTGATTTCTGAAAATAAAACAAAACATCAGTTTTGTCACGTTAATTTATAAATTAATGCAATTAAATAATAAATTGAGATCTAAGAATGATGACGTGTAAGCTAGGATAATGAGGTTATGATTTACACGGTCCTAATAAGAAACTTATATTTACTTACCTTTGTTTCTTCTCGTTGGTCTTTTTCCAGCTTTCAGGATGACGCCCTTTCAAATCTAGCTTCTCCAGGAGAAGCTTTTTTTTATTAAACTGTCTTCCATTTCTCACAAACAATGAAACTAGTAGCAATAATTAACCTAGTAACATGAACAATGCTTCTACAGTCAGTCGCAAAGAGTCAGAGATTTTCCAGATCTTGGGATCTATCACACACACAAAAATGACACAAACGTCTGTAAAATGCAGGCTAAGCCAAATTTAGGTTACATTCAACACAAAATAATCTTGAAACTAAATTAAATTACAGATTTTTTTGTAAATTTTGGGCAATAGTAAAAGATCGGAATGGATAAGACTCATTTTGGAAAATTAAATATTAATTTTCAATATGGCTACTTAGAATAAGACTTTGTTTGGAACATAATGGATAAGACGTGTTTTGGAACAAACTGTAAGAGGATAAGACACGTTATGGAAAACTTTTAATATTTCAACATGAAATATTATTAAGATAAGATAGCCAACATATTAAGATCCGGCTGTAGCGGACGAATTCAGTAATGTATATAACTCAATATCTGATTTTTTGGGATAAGACACGTTTTGTAAATACAGGTTTTCATATGTTATATTTTACACAAACACACTCAAATAAGAATAAACCCGAGTTTTTAGTTCAAGATTAAGTTTTATTTATTATTTCTTTGACGAAAATAAATAGTGAAAAGGTTAGACTGGTAATGTCTTGGGTGTATAAACGAAGCAATTATGTGAGATTATAATTATTTTTGTTTCAGTTATGTTCATACCAAGAAAACTATTTAACACAGAAATATTTACAGAGTAATTGAGATTTGAACTTAAGAGGGTGTACGGAGAAAGCAAGCCAACAGAATCATCATGTGAAACAGTCTGCCGGTGAAAGTGACATAAATGGTACCAATCGCCATTTATTTATTTATTTATTTATTTATTTATTTATCAACGGTCAGTGCCATTTACACAAATGTACAAACAAGCAACTAGTACATACAAAAAGTACAAATTACAACATAAGTTAACAACAATATTTACTAGATAGCTTCAAGATGTATATAAATAATTTCCAACAAATAATTATTTTAAATACACAAATAGTAACAACAAAGAGTATAAAACTAAGCAACAATCAATAAATACTCTCTAACAACAATTGACTTCAACCAACCCAAGAACAATACTGATATGTAGGTATATAAATGCTATTAAACTACAATGGGACCAACTAGCATTTGATCTAAATACATTTTTAAATGCTATGCCTAAGAACAAAAAGAAGATAAGACTAGAAAAAGAATAAGTATAAAATTTCCCTGAATAATCACGAGTGCAATATGTTTTCCCTGAAGGTAGTGGGTGAAAGAGCCAAAGAAGTCGGCCCGTGCTGAAAACAAGAGTTCCCATGTCTCAGTAAACGAGGATGATACTGTGGTAGCCGTAGCTGGTTAGCTGATGTGTCTTTCCAAAGAGGTCTCTCGACCTGGTGCCGTCCGACTGGAACACGCAGATCTACCATGCCGAGGAGATCGGGGCAGTCGATACTACCATTTAGCAGTCTGGTGCAGGAACATCAGGTCCAGATACCTTCTTCTTGACTCCAGCAGGGGCAGTCCAAGAGCATCCCTTAGCGTTGTCACCGGAACCTCCCTATAGTTAAATCCCAGCCGGACTCCAACTGTCTTCAAAAATCTTATCTGAATTCTTTCCAGTAGGTCAACAATGGTTTTTCTGGAAAGGAGCCCACACCACGGACGCATACTCCAGATGTGGTCTGACCAGCGAGATGAAGAGATGTCTCAATGAGGGAACAGAAAGACCATCACGTGAGGCTCTTATGACAAATCCAAGGGAAGCGTTGGCTTTTTTAGAAATATGTTGCAAGTGCTCCCGAGGGTCAAGATTAGGTACCATTATTATTCCAAGGTCCTTTGCACTCTCCACTCGCTTCAGATGGGCACCTCCAATAGTATAACCATACTCAAGAGCTGACCGAGAACGTGCAAATGTCATCACAAAACATTTGTCCGGATTCAAGTCCATGTTCATTCAACACACACACACCATTCTACAAGACCATCCAAGTTACTTTGCAATCTACGGCAATCATCAGGACCAGTTATCTCAACAAAGACCCTAGCATCATCTGCAAACAACAAGAAATTAGTTGAAAGCCTGTCGCCCACATCATTAATAAACAGGCTGAACAAAATGGGTCCCAGGAGTGAGCCCTGAGGTAACGCCTGACAGAACGGGTATCGGTTCAGAAACTGCTCCCCCAAACCGCACTTGTAGATGTCTATTATTAAGGTAGGACTCAAACCAGTCAAGCAAAACAACCATGGATCCCAAAGGCCTCAAGTTTTTTGATCAGGTGGACGTGGCTAATGCGATCAAAAGCCTTAGAGAAATCCAGGTAGACTGTGTCGATCTGAGTGTCCCTAGAGAAGGACCGGATTACAGTGTTATGAAAAACAGCCAAATTAGTTGACGTGGAGGCGACCCGCAAAGAAACCCATGCTGTTCGGGACAAATAAAGCTCCTCAAAGAAAAAGAAATGAAATCCAAAACGATGCTTTCAAATATCTTGGCCAGACACGACTGTATAACTACAGGTCTGTAGTTTTGAACATTCCCCAAGTCACCAGATTTGTGAATTGGAGTAACATAAACCAGACTTAAGATTCTGGGGGAAAACTCCTTTACTCATCAAAAGATTGAAAAAAATAGTGAGGTGGGGGGCAATTGCACTAGAGCAATATTTTATGACTCTGGGTGGTATACAGTCAGGGCCAGAACCCTTGTAGGGGTCCAGAGCTTCAAGCCTTTTTTCCATATCAGTACAATCAACAAAGCACGATGACAAGCTTGCATTTGACTGAGGAGGGTATGTAGAGGGATTACTTCTTGGCAACCGGTACACAGATGCAAAGAATCTGGAAAAAAAGTCACACATTATTGAAGGATCTTGCGTACTAACGTCATTGTAAATCAATCTTGATGGTATCCCCAGGTTTTTTCTTTGACAGTTCACATGCGCCCAAAAAGCCTTGACGTTTTTCCGGGATTGCCGAATTCAACCTCTGAATATATGAATCGTAACACACCCTAGCGAGAACACTGCATGACCTTCTCAATCCACAAAAACGCCAGTAGTCCTCATCTCTAAGAGTGGATTTAAAAGTCTTATGAGCAATCTTCTTCCTGGTAACCAAACTCACCAATTCCTTCGAGAACCAGCGTGGAAACGTTTTACTTCCAATATATCTTATGGGGGAATTTTCAAACGATGACTTGTCCCAGTTTGTTGGCAAAAGCCCATGAACGCAGTCTCCACATCATCACAATGAACAGGGTAGGGAGTATCCTGAATCCATGAGAAGACGTTATCCATATTGCACCTATTTAAGTCCTTTTGAAATCGCTTAGGATCCCGTTATAACCAACCATTATACCAACATATTAATTGTTCGAATGGACGCCCACTGCTCTGATTGGTTGCATTGAGAAAAACGAATTGTTTCTAAATGTGCAGCAGGAGACTCCTGCATCGGGGTGAAAGATACAGAAGTCTGGAATCTGTGACGTAACGAAAGGCCTTCCACAAAAGGAATTTTCAGGAATCCTCCTTTAAACTGGAGGTCCCTTAACTAAAATCAAGAATGTATGGATTATATTAGTTAGTCCAAAATATTATATGGGTATGTTTAACCTAAAATGTAGAACTTTTAAATTAAATTAAACTTAATAACCATTTTATATTTTAAAAAAAGGTAACTCAGAATGTTGGGTTATTAAGGAGATTTTAAGTGCCTAATAAGGTGCCCAGAAATTAAAATTCCTATGCATCTCACAAATTTAGATGAAGAGATTTAATTCGCATGTTTAAAATATTAACGATAGAAATTCGTACTAGGCTACATACGATAATTTAACTTATAAACCTTTACATGCTAATAACTTGAATGCAAAGGAAACAGGGTTTTTCCGGACATTTGCCATCGTTCAGTTGAAACAAGAAATCAGTAACACTAGGTTTCGAGATCTGCAATCTGATCTCTTCTTCAGGTAAAGAACAACATAATACATAATTACAAACTAGGTTAAAATAAACAAATCATACCAAAGCGTTGTGGCACGCTTAAGTCAGGAAATCACAACCTACATGTTGTTTTGTCAAACTTCACTAACTCTATAAAAACATGCTCTTAATAAAAAAACTATACAAAACACTAATCATTAAAACTTAACTACGGAATACAGGTCACAATACGTCTTCACTCGTCTACTAACCACCTACGACTGACCAGAGGGACTAGCCAATGGTAATCGTCACGGCTGGCTAAAACAAGATGGCGGAAATAAAAGGGAAAGGGGGACAGGAATGGGCCCTTTCGTTATTTATTTATATACGGAGAACTCCATTTTACAGATAAGTACAACTAAGGCTGACACAAAAAAGTGGTCATAATCTAAGACAACAACATCAACGTTCAAAACTAATACAATATTATGGCAGCAGAACACAAAATTATGTTGATTTGAATACAAGTTTTTTGCTACATTTAGATATGCCACTATATATATATATATATATATATATATATATATATATATATATATATTTACATTCCAACGGCAACAAGCCAAAGTACTAGCGGGTAATATACATATATAAATATTTAAATATCAACTGTAAGAAAGAAAACAATGGGTTAAATAACAATAAAGTTGATGACAGTGATAACAATCTAACAAAAACAACAACATAAATGATTAAATATAACAATTAATAGTAAAAGTAAATAGTAACAACAAACGGCATAATACATAACAACAAAGCAGTAAACTATTCAGGAACACAACAATCAATATGAGGGGTAACAAGCATAACAATAAAATAAATTACCATACAACATGTGAAGGTTAGTAATTGTGTTTCTACACAGGACCGCGGAGGGATGCCAGCACTCTTCCCCGGATGGCCGAAGCACTGTCGTGAAAAAGATCGACAAGGTGGCAGAAGTTATTTCCCAGCCTCATCATTCGGGCGAGGGGACCGTGAAAGTCATAATCCCGCCGAGAGTGAACGCCTGCCGAACAGATCACGCGACCGAGTAGTAGCTGAAGGAATGCGGATATCCACTTGTGCGAGGAGAGAAGGACAATCAAGCAGACCATTCAGCAATTTGGCAAGGAACAGGACATCTGCAGCCTTTTCGTCTGGCTAGGAGATCTGGTAGGAGTAGCTCGTTCTGCAGATACGCGAGAGGAACTTCCCTGAATTGATGTCCCCGCCTCGTTCCCACACCAGCCTTAAGAACCTCCTCTGGACAGCCTCGAGTTTCCAGATGAGAGTCAAGCGGTAGGGAGACCAAACGGTGCTAGCATATTCCAGTAGTTGCCGCACAAAGGAAGAATAAAGCGTTTTTAAAACAACAGGGCTCGTCATGCCACGAGTCGACCTTGAGATGAACCCCAACATCCTGTATGCCCGTCTGCACAGATCATCCACGTGAGCGTTAAAGGAGAAATCAGCAGAGAAGGTAACACCCAAGTCCCTCACCGTGAAACACCCTATCCAGAGCTCGGCCATCCAAGGTGTACTGGAAATAGCGTGGATCGCGCAAACCGGCCAAAGGACATCACAGAGCACTTGGAAGAGTTCAACTTCATGTTGTTTGTATTGCACCACCAATCAAGGAAACTATTAAGGCTAGTCTGCAAACCTTGCAAAATCCTCTGGGTGAGAGATTACTGTGAAGATCTTCACATCATCTGCGAAGAGAAGGGCCTCTACTAGCAGGATGGACGTAAGGTCATTGATGAATGCAGTGAATAAGTAAGGGCCGAGCAAGGAGCCTTGTGGTACACCCGAGGTTTGAGGATATTCTCTGGATATAGAGCCCGGCAGTTTCACCCTCAAGCGTCGGTCCCGCAGGTAATCATGGAGCCACGAGAGCAGTGGGCCATGGATCCCATAAGCTTTCAGCTTACATATGAGGATAGAGTGATCGACTTTGTCAAACGCCTTGGCGAAATCAACGAAGGCCACATCCAACTGCCTCCCTTCCCTCATTGCTGATAATATGGCCTCCTCAAATACCAGTAAATTGGTTACTGTAGATCTAGAGGAGGTGAATCCATGCTGATTAGGGCAAGTCAGAGACTTCACAAATGGGACGAGAGAGAATAAGCATTTCAAATACCTTCCCAAGTGCAGAGAGAATTGTAATTGGTCTATAGTTTCTCCACTTTCGAGGGCTGCCACCCTTTAATATTGGGACAATATGCCCCACTTTAAAAGTATCTGGGAATTTTCCCAAGCAAAATAGATGAGTTAAATAGGAAGGTCAAAGGGTGGGCCAAGAGGTTGCTGCAGTGTTGTAGGAGGGACGGTGTGATGCTATCGGGGCCGGCATCCTTCCTCACGTCGAGCCTCCTGAGGACCTCCAAGACTTCCGAGGCCGAGAAGGAGATACTCGCCAAGGAAGAAGTGGAATTAAAATCAAAGGGAGGACATGCAGTTGCAGGCTGTTGAGAAAAACAGATGAAAAGAATTCGGAGAACATATCAAACCTTTCCTGCAGATCGAGTGAGGAACGATCGCCAAGAGTTACAATAGATGGTATACCAGATGTTTCTCCAGAGGAACGAGCAAAACTCCAGAAAACTGTTTGGATTATGCGGGATTGAGTTCTCTATGTGGTTCAAGTAATTTCTGTAACAAGTCCGACTGAGTTTCTTGCAAGCATGACGTAATGCACAGAAGCGTGAGTAGGCTGATGGTTGAAATGACTGCTTATAACGCTTATGTGCAATCTTTTTTCTGTATCACCAGATTAATTAACTCCCCGGAAAACCATTTCGGGAAGGGTGAAGTCCCAATTCGTTTTAGAGGACTGCATTTAATACAAATGTTGCCAAGAATTGCAGCCATTTTATTGAAATTCTCCTGGATGTCAGGTTGCTCATAAATGAAGGAAAGATCCACTTCAGAAAGCATGTCCGAAGCCGCTTGAAGGTTTGCATTTACGAAGATTTGGGAAAGTGACGTATCTAGCAGGAAGAGTCCCTCTCATGACAGGCAGAGAAAAAGATAACGGAGGGTGATGAGGGTCGGCTTCAACCAATGAGTCATCAGCATTGCAGACGGATACAGGTTTGATGCTACTAAAGACCAGATCCAAAGTCACTTGCCTAAAGTTCCTTACATGGTTAATTTGGTCCAAAGAGTGCAACTCTGAGAGATTTTCAAGAAGCTCCCTCTTCGGTCGGTCACCTGAGGGCTGCTCGAAGGAACCGGTGTCATAAGTAGCGATGTTGAAGTCACCCGCCAATACCAATGAAGATGACGGAGAAAGAGGAGACAACTTCATCGACTGATTCACAGAATACATACGTGGAGACTGGTTGTCCCGGGGGAATGTAGACGCAGTTCAGAATAAGTCTGTAACTAGGTAATGAAATAAAGAGACTTACTATGTGTGTATTATGTATTATTTCATGTGACTGGATACTATTACTGATGGCAACCAATACCCCACCACCTGAAATCTTGCCGCTAGAGTACGTGCTTCTATCTCTACGATAAATTATATAATTATTAACAGGCTGTAACTCAGAGTTAGATATATCTGGAGATAGGTTTGTTTCGCACAGTAGTAGGATATCGTAGACGTTGCAAGCTAAATCATTTTTTACGTCAAGAAGTTTGGTTCGGAGTCCATTAACATTTTGGAAATAAACATTTAATCTTGTTTTGCCGTTGGAAGTAATTAGTTTTTTTTAACTATCTTGGGTATTCCACTTCCATATTTAATGGTCAAGTCAGGCTCCCCTGATTCAGTACGAGCCTTAAGCTTCTCCCGTAAGTCGGAGAGGTACTGCCTTTTTTTCACGGTGCGATCATGAGCAAGAGAGACATCTGTCAACTCCTTATCCGAATCCTTACCAACGCCAAAACTTCGGAAGAGTGTAATGGCATCACCCTCCGACGGGAGGCAAAGCTTGACAGTTATCTGTAAATTTCCCAATTCTGAAAAACCGAGTCCCTTCAAAGATGAAGCAAGTCCACAGCACCCCAGAATACGTTCTATGAGACCTCTATTCATGCTCCCTAACAGCCGCAGGTGATGATGACTCACACTCCTTTAAACCAAGAACGATTGCATTGCGTGTGCGGCGCTGCCTCTCGTTAAATTCCTCAAGAATACTTTCGAAAGGTGCATCAAGCACTGTATCAGCAGCTATGTTTTTAGCTCAAGGACTTCACCTTCAAGCTTCCCAAGGCGAGGCTCAAGGGAATCAATTTTGGTATTCAGATTATTAATATCAGTTTTTATTTCTTGAAGCCCTTCTGTTATGCACTTCACCTCGTCCTTAGTTGCAAGAAGCGAAAACTTATTTAGCAACTCATCCATTTTATAATAAGTTGTTGGGAAGGATTGGAACCTTGAGGAAGGCAGTCAACTCTCAGGCAGTACCATTTTTTATTTGTGTTACTAGCATATTGAAAATACTCGGTTTTGGTGACTCCCACACATTTTATATGGAACCATCGCTGGCAGGCAGAGTCTCACTGGAGACCATCCTCGGTGTCCAACACTTTCTTCATACAGACTTTGCATGTTGTAGTGTCAACTGTGGTATAAGAGTTCATGTCACCAGGTTATATGATGTGTAGGAATGTGATATCTGTGACTGAACAGAAGAATATCTTATATTGTATGCAAGGTATAGTAAGTCGATGAATTCAAATCTGAGGCTACTCGATCCACCTCAAAGTTGAAACACCAACAACACCACCCACCAGACGAACATACACCGCGTATTTACAGTGGCGTAGCGACAGAGGAGCGAGTGGAGCGACCGCTCCAGGGCGGGGACGACAGGGGGGCGGCGGGCGGGCGGACGATAAAATTGCGGGAAGCAGCCCCTTCCACGCGCATCACGGCCGCGCAGTGTCTTTGTGTCAGTCAGTCTGTCATTGACCTTGGCTGAGACAAAAGGGCGTCCGTATAGACCCACCGAGTGATTGACTTACTTACTTCAATTTACCTTTGCGTAGTGATTGCAGATTTAGGCGTTAGTGCAAAGTATTGATTATATTATTTATTTTGTTGTGATGTGATTTGTGTGGTGTTGATTTATTACCTTTGGTATATAATGTCAAAAAAAACTAAGTGGTGCTGAGTATCGGAAACGAAGGTTAGAGAAAGGTCACGCAGAAAATCTTGAACTTAAGAAAGTAAAGAAGTTATCTACTTTTCGAGGGACACTTCAGTAGTTGCAGTTTCTCAAGAACCCACTTGTAGCTCACAAGTACCTACAAGCGATGAGCGATGAGCAAACACCTGTAGGCTTACCTGAAGATGCAGAAGACCACGTCCTTCTTCAGGAACCTTTTTCTAAGGTAGGCCTAGTTAAAGCTGAAGGTACCGATTGCGAGTTGAACCTTAAAGAAAATGTAACAGCTGTTATAAGTTCTTCTGATAAGGGTAATTTTGAAAACACTCTTACAGCCAAACAAAAACGGCAAATAATAAAATTAGGCCCTCATCAGCCTAAAGGGCCGTTTTCAAAAGAATCAGAAGGGAGAAATAAAAATAGGGGATTTGACGAGAAATGGTATTGTCAAAAGAATAAAGAAAACCAATTGAGAATAAAACGTAATTGGTTATGCTATTCAAACATCCTCAATGTTTGCTATTGTCAGCCATGCTGGCTTTTCAATATGGCCTATAAAATACTGATGTGGGATTTTTCGAAAGGTACGTCTGATTGGGCACATTTAGGTCGAAACATAAAAGACCAGGAAGAAGATTCGCAAAGTCATGCAATTGCGTGTGAAATATACTACCGCTGGCAGTTAGGCCTAACATAACAGTTGATAATGAGAATCTGGAGGAGATTAAAAAAGCCACTGATTACTGGAGACAAGTTTTAAGGCCGAGTGGTGGACGTCATTATTACGTTAGCTACAAACGACTTACCACTGAGAGAGCACAGATTGTGTAATGACGATGAAGAAGCAACTAAATCGAAAGGAAATTTCCTTGAGATAATACATATGCTAGCAAGATATGACCAGGTCCTTGCAGATTTAATTAAGTTACCAAAACGTAGTGTTAACTACCTTAGTCCTCAGATTCAAAATTAGCTGATCAACCTGATTTCCAAAGAGATAAAAAAAGAAATAAAGGAAGAAATGAAAAAAAGTCCCTATGTGTCTATTATCTTTGATACAACTCAAGATATAGCGAAAATCGACCAGCTGAGTACAGTGTTTCGTTATATAAAGATAAAAAACTGACGAAGGCGACAGGCCAGTACAACTAGTCATAGAAGAAGCGTTCGGGGGCTTTTTGGAAGTGGAAAGCCAGAAATCAGAATACTTATCAAAATGTTGTTTTCAATATCATAGTAATATTGATAGTTATTGAAAGTGTGTTGCTTGAAACTATGGACATAATTTCTAAAAAACTTCAAAGTACCGAAGAAGACTTGGAACACGCAACAAAAATGCTCGTAAATCTCAAAACAAAAATTAACAAACTTAGGAATGAGTGGCAAACAGTTAAAGCAGATGCAAGCATTTGCAATGGAAAGTTGTACCACATTTCATTGACTCAAGAACAAAAAAGAAGACAAGAATGTTTGATGAAGTGCAAGTTGATGACCCTATTAAAGACAATGAGAAACGTTTCCGGGTTGAGGTGTTCAACCGTAGCCTTGACATAATCACAACACAGCTGACAAAGTGTTTTGAGGCTGTTACTCACATTACTAGTAGTTTCCAATGTCTGAAGCCTTCTGTTTTAGTTGGAGCAAGTGATGAAGAAATCTTAGAATCAAGCAAAATTTTGATATTAAACTACCAAGATGTCGTCTTCCTTAACTTAGGTCCACAAGCTTGTAAGGCTAAAAACTTGTTTTTTTAAGTCGCGTGGAAAAACTCAAAAGTATAAGGGATCTTGCAGATACTTAATAGTGCGTGCTCAAGTTGGTTCCAGCTTTCCAGATGTTGTGAATGCTTGTTTGATTTTTTTGACACTACCTGTTACAAATGCAAGTGCAGAGAGATCATTTTCAAAACTTAAACTGATAAAGAACTATTTTCGCAGCACCATGTCCCAAGAACGTCTGAGTGCCTTGGCAACCATATCTATAGAGCGCAGCAGAGCCAGGCACATCAACTTGGACGACACAATAACACAATTTGCTAGCATGAAATCACGAAAGAAGATTAGTTAAGATAGTAATACGCAAGTTGGTTTTGTAACTACTTAACTACTTACTATGTTCACGTTTTAGATAATGTGCTCAAATTTAAACTAGGGTTTTCAATACATATTTATTAAATATATTGAAATTTGAACTTTCATTCCAAACCCTATGGAATTGAATTGAGATTTAAATACATATTGCTATACACGTAAACTAGGTCTCTTACAAGGAACAAAACTTTATAAAGAATAGTAGACTGTAAGTTATTATAAAAAATGATGTTTGGTCAAAGACGCCTTACATTGCTGATGAAATGATGGCCAAGAAAGGTTTTGTTACGGTAGTAAGGTGAACTGTCGGCACTGATTGATCATGTAGGTAAAAGTTGGGGAAGGGGCGCCAGCGACTGACTCGCTCCATGGCGCCAAAATCCTCACTACGCGACTGCGTATTTATATAGTACAAGCAGCAGTGAAGCTTCATGCAATATCTAGAACCTGCCTAAAAGAAAGCAATGCTGTGACTCTAGTTGTCCGTGAAATGCAACAAACCGGCAACTTGTGACGTCATGCAAAACTAGGTCTAGAGAATAATCCAAAATTAACAGTTTTTCAGAAAATCCCGCAGGAAAACTTATTGTTCAAAGATATCGGAAAAACTAGTTACCAGTCAAGACGATAAAGGCACGAAGAAGGTCTAAGCACACAAACAAGATATCACAAAATACTCTGGACCACTGGATAACTAATAACGTATGTTTTAAAAACTTTTTTTTTCCAAAGTTCGCATTTTAACAAGAATATTATCCAGTGTGCCCAGATCAAAAAATGAAAAATCCCCACCCACGAACACGTAAAATCCCCACAAATCCCCACATGCTGACATAATCTATAAAGAGTACCAACATTGAAATATAATAGATCTCCACAGAATATTTGTTACATGTATGTACTTAACACATGCATCACTAAGTTATTGCATAAATAACAAATATAATGTTGATTTTTACTTACCAAATCAAACTTATTTTCACATAGGTTTATTCAGATCATTCCACTTAATTCTTTGTCATGGGCTCTCCTCGTGCTTTTGACAATCTGGATATTAACTTGTCAGCTAATACACTGCATTTTCAATATAAAAAGTGTACATTATTTAATTGAATATTTGTCAAAAATTTTAAAGAAATGTTCATGAAGTATAGGCATTATTCACAGTTTTAATTTGATCTAGTTTTCATAAATTTTCTTATTGTGTTTTACTATCACTTCTTTAGTCAGAGGAAAATTGTAGCAAAATTTACCATCCTTGCCTACCACATTTTTGGTATGCAGTATTCCGCTTAGACTTTTGGTTCCTAACTTGTTCCTTGTTTTTGTTTTATTTAGATTGGATTGCACTAAATATTCTTTCAACAGTGGCACTACTGTGAGGCAAGGTTAAAATGTGCCCTACTAGTGCATTTAAATTGGGAAATGCTTCTTCTTCATTTCCTTTCTGGCAGTTTTTTACTTCCCTCCAGAAATTGAGAGTACTTTTATCTGAACCAGTGTTGATTGAAGTGTTTCTTAGTTGCCTCCACTCCCTATCCAATGCAACAATATCCAGAAAGAGAAAACTTTCAAAAGCTTTTGCTGTGGTAGACAAGGACTGGACCTCTTTACTTTTTCAGGATCCAAAAACATGAGTTCCTTTAGAGATTGTATATAACTGCTCTTAAATGGAAACCGTGTATAAATTTGATGTGCACATTCAGCATAAAAATTTAAACAGTTAATTTTAAAACTTTTTATCTGATCTTATAGAAGTCCTACACCTGGCTTGTTAATTGAAGCTGCACACTGGGGGCCAAAGTACACCTTGTCAATGTCATTGTAATAAAAAGGATTTCTGTATTGCAATTCAGTTACATCTTTAGACGTGAAATATTTTGGTTCAATGTAATAGTCCAAAATTGTTTTGTAAACAGTTTCAATTTTGTTGTAAAGATAATGCACTTTAGGCTTTTCAGACTGAAACTCTATGTTTCATATCAGTCAAAATAGGTAAAATGTGGTCTAGAAACTGGAAATAGAGTTTGTGTATTGGTGTTAGTTTCTCATAAATAGTTTAGGCAGAGTTGTCTATCAAACATTCACCTTGGAAATACAAATGGAGAGCTGAATATTGTTCCAGTATTCTTTTTACACATGCATGAAGAGAAAGCCAGCGAGTCTGGCTGGGTTTTAACAATTTATGAGGCTTAACCTCAACAAATTTTTGGAAGTCTTTAAATTTTTGTTGGCGCTTAGAACTATACTTAAAATAAGAATACATGTTTCTTACTAATTCTTCAACATCATTCGGCAATTTCTCACAGGCATAAGATGCACAGAGAGCTAGGGAATGACAAATGCACTTCATTACAAAAAGATTTGGAATGTCATTTTTCAAATGAGCCTGCAATGAATTTTTAACTCCCATCATTGTATTTGTGCCATCTGCCGCAAATCCTACCATGTTTTCTTTGAAGGGAATATTATGTTGTTTAAAAAAGTCTGTTAGTAAGTTGTAAAGGCCAATTGCAGTTCCATCTACTACATTTAAAAGGCACAAAAATTCATCAAGGACTTCATAAATGCCAGTGCAAGTCCTGACAACTACTGCTAGGTGTTTCTCATCAAATCTATCTGTAGATTCATCAACTAAAATGCTAAACTTATTAGTTTTCATTTTAGAAACAAGACTATCAAAATCAGTTTGCCCCAAAGCATTATTAATTAGTGCTGTACATTTAGTGTAATCGCAAGACATTTGCTTTGATATATTCGAGTCTGGACATATTGACTTAATAAGGTCTATAAGATGGTCAGAGGTTTTTTGAACGAAATATTGTGTTCAGCAATAAAAGCTGCAATCCTAAGCTCACCTTCCTTTGCCTTAGTTTCTAACAATGTAGGTTTAGTAAAGCTCTCAATAATGGTTTTGGTACTTCGGAATGATTTACAATGTTTGGCATGTTTTTCGGTCTTACAGTGTTTTTTAACTGCGGACAAACCTCCTTTGTTATCCTCACCGCATACTTTACAAAAAAAGTACAACTCCCCTTTTTTACTGGGACGTAGCCACTGCTCATGTTGTTCCCAACTGGGTCGATATTTGTGGGTAAACTTACGAACTTTGGAGGAAGTCAAAACTGAAGTCCTGGAAGATTTTTTTGCCGGGTTCCCTATCAATACTAAATTCGTCACTTTCACTATCAATCGTGCACTCACGAGATGAAACAGGGCTTAGGTTCACTCATTTCACCGCACACACTTACACCGAACAGAAACACTGAGACAGAAACAGTTAAGGAGTGAGTCCGTGTTAACCGTGTCCCGCCCGCGTGCCAACTGGGTGACTGAGACTGACGACTGTTTGGTTTCAAAAGATAAATATGCGCAAGTAGGCCTACTAATAATTGTGATTCCCTGATCTGGTTTTAATAAGGTTCGTCGTGTGGTTCTATAACCGTGCATGCGCTGCACCCAAGTTAGTTTAGTATTGGGAAACTCCTTCGTGGTTTCAACCGGAACCGGTTGTTATTATGGTTCTTGTGCATCCTGATTTTCTACTCATCAGCTGTGATGAATTTTATCAGTGTCAATATTTTTACCTTCCAAAATCAAAATATCTCCACCTAATTCCCCACAAAATCAAAATCCCCACCTAAATCCCCACTTAAACTTTAAAGCTGTAAAAATCCCCACAGTGGGGAAAAATCCCCACATCTGGGCATGATGATATTATCTCAGTACATGATCAAAGACAGAGAGTTTACGCATCGATAAAGACAATATCAATAACAATATAATAGTAATATTGAAAAAAAACAACCATAATAATATCAAAAACAACAACGATATAGCAAATAATTAACAAGAATAAATGCTAATGTGAATAAAATAATGATAAATAGCAAATTAGCAACAATTAATACTAGTATGAATACAAAAATTTGCTAGTATATAATAAAAGAATAATAACAATAATAGAACAATAACAAAAAAACAAACATTCAACGGGGGACCTGACTCTGGAAGATTCCTCTGATCGCAGATTGGCCGTCATCAAAGAAGTCGAACTGGCGACACAGCTGGTTGCCCAGTCGATGTAATCGTGGAAGAGGACCGTGCATGATGCAATTGGTGGGGTGCGACCGACCAAAAAACAGGTTGCATGACCGGGTCAATCTTGAAGCACGTAGATCAATGCGACAGAGTAGGTCAGAACAATCGACCGTGCCACGAAGAACTCCCCATAGGAAAAGAGCATCAGCTTGTTGCCTTCTAGTAGACAGAGGGAGAAGTCCAAGAGAGGCTTCAACTAGATCAATGGGTACATCAAGATAGTTATGACCCAGCCTAACACCGACAGCTCGGACGAAGCGTCGCTGGATCCTGTCTAGACGTTCAATGTGATTGTGTTGATAAGGGAAACCAGACAACAACAGAACAGTATTCAAGTATACTCCTTACCAAGGACTTATATAGGATATTCAACGCCACAATGCCAATGTTATTATTGGTTCATGCGAGATGAACTTCTTAAAACCATATTGTGACTCCGCATTGGTTTAATACAAATATCTGATCCGTTTGATACTTTATTTATTTATTTTTTGACGTGACAACGTCTTAAAATTAGGTTGCGGCTCGGAGTCACTCATGAAAAAGTGTAACGCCCGGTAACGTTACGATGCCCGTCCAGTGGGTCCGCCGCACGGGATCCGCACGGGATAAAGCAGATAACTATGTTTATTCGTGAAAATGTGGAGTGCTTAGATTCGTCATTTACAACAACTACAGCAATAAAGGTAAATAATTGTACACTGATATTTCACTATCGTAAACTATGATTGATTGATTAATTGTTAGATTGACACAAAAGTTGAGAAACTGAGTTTATAGGTTATGTCATACTATTGACAAATGTTGATAGTGTTAAGTAAATTATTAGTTTAAATCACTCTGCAATCAATCGTAATTCAGTCGATTGAGAAGAAACAGCGCGTATTGCTAGTCAAACATTTAAAATAACAAATTATAACCTCTAACCTGTCATAACAGTGCGACCAAACAAACGAACTAAACCGACCAATCACCACGCGCGGAGTTAGAATTTAACTGTGTTTAGCAAGAATTTCAAATTCCAATTTTAGTAAATGTTTTATTCAACTTTACCATTTACAATAACAAATTTTAATTAATTTCAAATTATGTACAATGGTTTAGTAAACAAAATATATTTCTATAGTTAAAATTTGTGCAATTCTTATTTTCATTCAATTCCTTGTTCCTATTGTGTAATTTAATAATATTCATATCAATAAATATACTACCGAGAAAAAGACGTTGTCACGTAAAATCTTCGCCCGTAAAACCGACTTTACAGGCAACCATAATTTTTTTTTCTTTGTCCGGAAAACCCCTGTTTCCTTCACAATCCTTCCATCGTCAAAAATAACCTTCAAACAAAGAACTTGAATGCAATTGCATTTATGTACCTTGAATGAATACTGCACAAACAATTTAGGTAAGTTCGACTGAAATGTTTCAAACCAATGGATTTATGTACAGGATTGATTACTAATTAATTTTCAACTAATTAATACTTCACATTAATAACTGTTAAGTGAGTTTACTTATCTTTATAAATAATTTGTTGTAGATAGGGGTAGGGAATCCAAGAGCTAGTAAGATTGTAAAAAAACAAACATGACAACCTTTTAGTTTACATGCATATAAAAAAGAGACAAAAAGACTTTATGTATATCAGTAAAGTGGTGCAAATAGAAACCAAAGCATCCATAGGCAGAGTTGAGGATTGCACATGTCAATAGTTTTTAGAAGTCTGCTGCTTTCGAACAAAACAGTTCTATATGTCTGGTGGCCACAGAGTTTCGGTGTAGTTGTATTAGGTACGGTATGTCTGGTATTTTTATGAAGTTTTTATATTTTATAGTGGAAATTGATTATAAATAACGGATGAAAGAATTTTTATAAAAGATAAATATTTATAATTTATGACCTAACTATTTAATCGTACTTCTTACCATATATGTTTTCTAATTATTTATGAACTAAATAAAAAATTGGGATGTACATAATCATAATACAGCACTTTAAGTGACAACGACTAAGTTGAACTATAGTTGATGTTCTATAAAATATAAAAATGGCTTAACCTAACTCTTGGTAAACTTTTCACCCATCCTTATTTTGAGATGGAGTAAAATATTACGGCGAATCTTTATCAAACATTAAATCATTATTGTGAAAATCAGCACCGTAAATTCTACTCTGGTATTTCTATCCAGCTCTACTATGTTTCTATTTTGATTATGATTTGACTTCTAGAAATTCGTAAATACATACATATTTATATATACTTCAATTTCGCGCAAAAAAGAAAGAAGTATATATCAGCGTCAGAAAAACGCGAAGTGATTTTCTGATATATATATATATATGAAGGGTCGCGGGCAAGAACAATCAGAGTCAACTAAACCTAGTTTGCCAGAAAACAGTTTTTAAAGTTTAACGTTGCCTACCTACTATTAAAAAGGTCTAAAACTAAAAATAACTATCCAAACATGTTACAAATAGTATTTAGTTTATTCCAAACATAGTAAACATTTTTAAGTCACGACAATAAAAGGTTGTTTTAAATATTTAAAAAAAAGAGTCATGACCTTGATTGGTTTTCCCCGTCACTGGGCCTCATCAATGAGTGGGTCGTCTGCAAACCCGTCCGAGGCTTCCTCTAAACATTCACTGTCAGGTACTAACGCTTCATAGAAAGCTTTTGACTCCTGGCGTGTCAAAAACTGTTTTAAGTGTAAAAGGTCTTTCACTTTTGCCGCTTTAATAGGCACTGGTCCGTTGTACTGTTTACTAAGCACTTTTGGAGAGTTGTTTTTGTTATGATTTCTTGAATTTTGCTTTTTTTTCACTGGAGGAACTAAGACAGCCTTTAAATAACTACCAAAGTAGTTAGACTTGTGCAGCATGAATCTTGGTTCATTTTTGTCAATCTTGAGTACTCTTATAGGTCTCGTTGGGATGGGACATTTTTTTACGTACTTGTCAGAAAAGTATTTCGTCCAGGTTTGAAAATTAACCTCAGTGCCACAGTTTATTACTGTGAAAGGTGAAGGTTTTCACCCTCGAATTTCTGAGCACATCCCTCCAGTCATCTGGTGTCTCTGTGTAGGATTTTGAGTTTACAACGCTCATGTCTTTGTCTCCCTCCATATACGAATGACCTCTTATGGGGAACACAACTTTCACACTATCGAAACGGTCCTTGTCCACAACTGTGTGATGTAAAAAGCGTATGACGGTATAATTCTTGTTCTGTCCTGCACACGAGTCGCAAAACAGAACAAGATGTCGCACATTCAAGCTTAGTACATTGTCAAAAAAATGTTCAAGCATTGAACAAACATCATCTGCTCCCTTCTTGGCGACGGTTTCGTCGTATGTGTAAAACAACGATGTAGAGTCACTTAAACACGTGGACATTGAATGATATAAAGTTGAGCTGGCGTCGATAATATACGTCAGATGTTGTAATGTTTTGGTGTAGGCAAATTTTTTTGAAAGTCCATCGTAACGGCCTCAAATTCTTCTTTTCTTCTTGCTTCCTTCCTGCACTTAGTTTTAATTGAATAAAATTTTGTGCCTTTAGCCAGGTGAATTTCTTTTTCTTTTTGTTTCTTTGTTAGATCTTGTGATAATGTATCTTTAGTTTTTTTGTCATCCGCTCCATTGATTTTTTCTTCTAAAACAGAAATTTCTGCTTTAAGTACATCACAGGTACTGCACGTATCTTTCCTTGGGTACCCGAATGAAATATTGAATTTACTATCAAAAATGTCTCGAAATGTAGTGAACCCAACAGTATTATCTTTATTTGTTTCATTGTACATTCTATGCAATTTAGACTTATTGAGCTCTTCAGGTAAGTATAATTTTGATGTGTCCTTCAAAGAGTAATGTGATTTTATACCCTTTAGGGATTGAATGAAACTTATTACTTTTGCTTTTGTTTCTTCGGACAGAGCATTAGATCTGTTTGCATGTTTACCTCACCCATCTGGCTTGACCTCTCCAAAACTAGTAAGGTGTTTCTTTATGGTTTGAACGCGATTGTTCCCAATGCCATGTAATGACATGAATGCTTTGTAACAAACTGTAACGTCCTGTAAATTATCATCTACATATGCACGAACACGGTAACAATAAGAAGAAAGATTGAAATTAGCCTCTTCTTGGGAATTTCGGTTACGGCGCTGCTTAACAGGTACAACAGATATAAGACCACCCAAGTACTGATTTTGTGCGTTGTAATCACCTAGTCCGTTAAAGTTATTGATGATACGTTGTCGGTTTTCCGGTGAAACAACGTGAAAACACTTGTAACGAGAACATTGACAATCATCACCAACCTCATGAGTAGTTGCACGAAGTTTTTTCATCACGTCGCTCATCTTCCCCGTTTTCTTCCTTTTCTTTGCATTTTTTAAACCAACATGAGTCCCTTCCTCCCCCTCACTTCCACTTATATCACTCAACATAGCGTTTACTAACAGTAAAATAATCAAACAATCTTGAAAACTTGTCCGCACAACATTCACACATCCACTAAAGTAGGGTTATGTTTTGGAAACAAAACAACAAAGCACCTGACTGAATCTGAGTTAGAGTGAGGTGGAGGGGAGCGACATTGACTCTGATTGTTATTGTGCGCCGCCGCATGGACTATGATGTTTCTTGCCCGTTAGCTTATATCTTTCCCTTTGAAAAACTTAGTGACTCTACTTGTTTTTTGCACGTTTGTAATAGCATTAAGAAATCTACTTCTATTAAGCTATCGAATGGCACTGAAAACTCGATTTCGTGAAAAAATTGACTCTGATTGTTCTTGCTCGCGACCCTTCATATATATATATATATATATATATATATATATATATAATATATATATATATATATATATATATATATATATATATATATATGTACAGGGTGTATATTATGTCTGGAAACACCCAAATATATCCTTTAATAATTTAAATATAAATTTGAAACCTCTTACAATCGTGATAGAGATTGGGCATCTACTTTTTGGAACAATGTTTTGTTATGTCACACCAACGGGGGACGTCCTGCCGAGGGTATCGTGAATATTCTTAATGGAAGCCTATACCTTGTGATACATAATTTTAAAGGTAATAGCTTACTGAATTGAATGCCACAAACCGCATCTCAAGGGAATTATTCTATCAGAAAATAGAACATTTTTAGTATTGAAAAATTTACTGATGTTCAACAATGTAATTTTAACATGGTTCTTGCCACAAAATGTGTTACACTAATTTTTTAGCATTTTTTTAAATGTTCAATTAAATAAAACAAAAATTTCATTTTAAGCTGGTTCTATTAGCACAAATTTGCCAGTTTTTATTACAGTACAATTATGGAAATACTTATGTTATTGATTTCTTATTACAAATAAAAAATAATGTATGCTGTTAGAAAAGTCTTACAAAAAACGTTTTACCTGCATTTGGTGTCAAAGCAATTGTTCTAACTGTGTTCCTTCTACGGTTTGGACAATGAGCCAATCTTGTGTAAAATGATTCGACAGAGTTGCCTAACATTTCTTCAGTTATCAAAGCAATCTCCTCTATAATCCTGTTTCTTAGGTCTTCCAAATTATGAGGCTTTCTTCTATAAACATTGGATTTTAAATGACCCCATAGGAAATAATCGATTGGTGACAAATCCGGAGATCTTGGAGGCCATTCGATTTCTCCTCTTCGGCTAATCCATTTATGAGGAAACCTTAAATCCAAATACTCTCTTACCTGTCTCCCATAATGGGGTGGAGCACCATCCTGCTGAAACCATACATTATCAAAGTATTCTCCTGATGCAATTTGAATAGCTGGGATTATTTCATTTTGGAGCATATTGTAGTAAAGTTCGGCATTTAAATTTCCATTGATGAAAAAGGGTCCAACAATTTTGTTACCTAAAATTCCACACCATACGTTTCAGTTTTTGTGGTTGCTGTGAATGGGACTCAGTAATCCAATGTGGGTTTTCACTAGCCCAGTAACGGTAATTGTGCCTGTTAACATTGCCATTTAGGAAAAAAGTTGCCTCATCAGAAAATAGTATGTTGGTCAGAAAATCTCTATTGTCATCACATTTGCGCATCACAAGTTCACAAAACTCAACTCTTCTGTCGTAATCATCCTCACTTAACTGTTGGACTAAATGAACTTTAAATGGTTTGTATTTATTAATTTTCAAAATCTTACTCACAGACATAGGATGCATATCATGTTGCTGTGCAGCTTTTCTGAGCGATGTATGTGGGTCTTCAATAAATGTTTGCAAAACATCTAGTGCATGTTCTTCATCTGTTGCAGATTGTATCCTACCCGACTTTGGCCGATTACGTACACTCCCTGTCATTTCAAAACGCTCAATAGTTTTTGATATTGTTGAAACACTTATGGGATTCCTTTCTGGGAAAGTGTCATTAAACAAATTACAAACTTCCCGATAAGATCTTTGACGATCGCCATATCCTCGCATCATCAACAGAGTAATTCGTTCTCTTTCAGACAATTCCATTAAAATGCCAAATAAAAACTGAACTACTGTAATTAGATAACTTGTTGACAGCAATGCTTCAGAGACACTGATTAACTCGACAGGAATGATATGACCTTTGTCCATTTGTAATTCCCAAGCTTAGACCTGTCTAGTGAAAGCTCCATGCTCAACAAACTGAAACCTGTAGACCAGATGATTAATAACACAATAATGTTTCTCATAGGCTAGTGACCTTTGTCTCTTTAAACCTTCCTGCTGACTGGAAAACACCAAGTACAGATTTATAAGTAATCAGAGAAAGTGACTCATAAGTTTTATTCATTGTAATAAAAACTGGTAAATTTGTACTAATGAAACCAGCTTAAAAATAAATTGTTTATTTTATTTTAATTGAACATTTAAAAAATGCTAAAAAATTAGTGTAACACATTTTGTGGCAAGAACCATGTTTAAAATTACATTGTTGAACATCAGTAAATTTTCAATACTAAAAATGCTCTATTTTCTGATAGAATAATTCCCTTGAGATGCGGTTTGTGGCATTCAATTCAGTAAGCTATTACCTTTAAAATTATGTATCACAAGGTATAGGCTTCCATTAAGAATATTCACGATACCCTCGGCAGGACGTCCCCAGTTGGTGTGACATAACAAACCATTGTTCCAAAAAGTAGATGCCCAATCTCTATCACGATTGTAAGAGGTTTCAAATTTATATTTAAATTATTAAAGGATATATTTGGGTGTTTCCAGACATAATATACACCCTGTATATATATATATATATATATATATATATATATATATATATATATATATATATATATATATATATATATATATGATCGGAAGACCAAATACCTGTCAAACGACTTTTGTTTACATTAAATTGTATAAATGGCAATAGCCTTATTTCATTTCAATAAACATTGAATCACAAAAAGTATTTGCTCCGCCGGGAGTCGAACCCGGATTTCTCACTTGCCGGGTGAATGTGCTACCATTACACCACAGAGCGCTTACTTTTTCCGATTCAATTATTTTGTATTTGGCCGTATCTGTCACATATGCGTTTAAATAAGCAAACTAACATATATATATATATATATATACATATATATAACTTTAGAGAACTTGGAATCAAATGGGGAATTTGGTGATGCGTTACGTATGGACCAGTATTTAATACGGTTCGGGTAGGGTACAATAAGAATTCTAACGAAATTCCTGCTTAAAAAAATGACATTCTTTCAAAATTAATTTTAATCATGAGCATTTTTCGTTAGAAATCTACCAAAAGAAGTAAAAGCATTTTTGGTACTTTGGGATTATACCGACCACACCCAGACATGAATCGTTATTTCACATTTCGTTTCTACTGATTACTAGATTAGCGTAGAACAATATTTCGTCAATATAAAACAGGAATTGTCTTATCGCAAACCCCTCCCCATCCTCAGACAGAGGTCAAAGTCGAGCGTCTAGTAGATAACGTGATTGCAGTCTCGCCGCCCGTTCAGCTGGTGCATCGCTTTGTTGTACTTCCGTGTTTTACCTCTACATTTCTCCAAACACAAAAATTCAACAAAAACAATCATTTACCAAACTAAACTCTTTATTAAAAAAACACTAAAAACTTGTTTTTATTCTTGATCACATTCCGCCACCCAAAATGCGAGTGCCTCCGGCCATCAGCGCGGGCTTTGGCAGCACCTTCGGTGCTGCCCCGCGCTGATGTCGACGAAAGAAAAACATCCCTCGAGATAGTACCTATCAGTAAAATATCAAATTCTAGAGGGGCTAATCAGAAATATAAATTGAATTGTAATGGAAAGGCAATTATGTACCGTGCAAATCACGTGATGCCGCGCGGCCTGCCGTAATCAGGATTCTCGAGAAAGATAAGATAACAGCGACAACAATACCGATCACAATACCTGGAAATGCTTGTAAGTTTGTAATTTTGTAATTGAAGAGTTGTTTTTTCGTTCTATCATGTTTGTTTCTATAAATTTCTATTTTTGTGTTCTTCATACTAGTGTGGTCGGTATAATCCCAAAGTACCGCATTTTTTTTTCATTGCTTAGTAATACTTATATATGTATCCAGTTTTCAGACTCGTATGCAAGGAACGGAAGTAGTTTTGTGTCAAAAATGTTGGTACAGTTATTTCTGCAGACGACATCCTGGTTCTTGACCGAACCAACAGGCAACAGCTGGGTGGTTGGTGGTTAAATTGTCATTGCTTGATTGAACACTGATCGTAGTAGTTCAGGTTGTTAGTTTACGCTGTAGTGGTTATCTAATCAAAAGATTTGCATTACAAAACAACTGCTTATCATTGTGTTAATAGTTGATTAGGAATATCTTACTTGGGTGTTGCTTTCGTTTATCTATGAAAGTTTGTACAAATACATTTTTAATAGTTTCAACTTCAGTTTAAATGATCAGATCTCTGTTATTTGTTCATCAAAATTGTACATCAAACAGTCAATTCATTAAACAAGCAAAGAAACATCTGAAGATTGGTCTTTTGATAACCTTCCATTATCACACTGTTTTGTGTAACTGCCAGTAAGTATATCATCTCTAAATCTTTTTATGTTTCTTGTATAACATATTACTCACTTGTAGGCCTATAAAGTGTTAATTATTAATATTACTGATGAATCAGGCCTAATATTAAAATTTCATTTCTATAAATATATATGTAGACTTAAAACATTTAGAAAATAATTGACAGTCATGACTAGGTTACTTAACAATGCACATGAATTAATCATTTACATATTTAGGTTAGAATCAATATCAAAATTTCAACTTAATAAGAAATTAAGTGGTAATTGTCACATTAACGGCCGGAGCGGCAAAATACGAGTTTTGCGTTAATAACTTATTGGAATCGTCCTACAGAACAAAACAATATAAGGTTTGACGGGGTGGAAATGAGAAATAACGAATTTCTAGAACATAAAAAATGGAACAACTATCAAGTGCGGAGCAATATTTCCATGTTCTACATCCACATCGGGCATCACGTGACCTTTTGTGACCATGATTCAACCTCGTGATGACGTCATCGGATGCGGCACCATCTTTGCAAATCTAAATGAAAAATAATACTGAAATAAGCAGAATTTTGATCCAAATGAACAATGTTTTTTCTTAAATTTCAAGCTACAAATGAATTAGTTGTTATCTAGACTAAACCCACCAACACTTACGTCTGCGTCGTTTAGTTGTGTCACTAACCTCAAAAGTATTATAGTAACAACTGAGGAAAACACCCAATCAGAAGCGCTAAAAAGCAGAGAGTAAACTCATATGAATGATTTTTCAACTTCGACATACAACTGCGATCTGTAGGATATTTATAAAACTTTTGAAAACTCTAAACGTAGACCGTTGTTAAACAGTCTTAGTAGGACTCAAGTGAAGACGATCGCCCGATCTATCAGACATTAACAGAACTATTTGGAGGGAAATTTAAAAGCAGACCGCTTTTGCGACCTGAGCTCGTCACCGTTAGGCCCGGCCGCTGTGTGACGAGCCCAGCTCGTCAGTGATCCGCAATGGGTTAACATGCCCGACAAAACACTCCGACACACCAATTCACTACAATTGGTCGAACTAGTGGATGGTTGATCCATGATCGTCATGCACTCACTAGATTCAAACTACAGTACACGATATCTAGTGAAGCACTGACTTCTGCCCCCCGGAGCATTCAGATAACAGGTACGCTATCAGTCCCATCCGCAGATAATATTTATGACACACCAGTTCACTACGATTGGTCGAACTAGTGGATGGTTGACCCATGATTGTCACGCGCTCACTCGATCCAACCTACATTACACGTTATCTCTGACTTCTGCCCCAGAGCGCTTAGATAACAGATACGCTATCAGTCCCACCCTCAGATAATATTTACAGATATCCAGACACAGCACACAAACAGAACATTAAGAACTTAACTATTTATGTATATATTAATATCCCGTTATTTGCACCACCTAAAACCATATATATTTTTTGTTCAGGAGGATGAGCAGAATACGTTGATAACGTCAAATTTGTGATTTGCCACCTCGATCTTTAATCTTATAATTTCCAATTAAATGTATAGGATATTAGTACAATAGACATAAAATAGGGGAAGCCTAAATAATAACCGAAATTATAACGGAAAAACCCCTGGCCATTTATAATATTGGTGCCACTCTGCACTGCTGGCAAAAAAGGAAAAACATCCTCGAGTAGTAGTTCGGGCTCAGATCACATGAGTGCCCCCTTTCCGCCCTACCAAATATTCGATAATCTTAATCTGACATTAGAAAATCAACCAGCCACCACATGAATTCAAGTAATAAAATCTCAAACATAATTAAAATAACAAATATGAATGAAAATATAAAGTAATAAAAATAAGAGCCACTTATGCAAACAATGCAGATAAGTTATAGGTACACTGCTTCTTCTTTTTATTTGATTTAGAGACCCACCTTAAACAACGAAATAACAATGTATTCTTAGATAGAGGAAAGTGGCTGCCACATCTATCACACAACGAAGATCCATTTAAAACTGTGTGTCTCACACAAAATGAAACAATTTGGGAATTGTTCATTGCACTGCTGTTGAACAACTTAAGTGAACATCCATTACACTTGTTGATCACTGGCTCAATCACTAGTCAAAGGTAATCCCATTGTTTTTAACAAACCACGAAAACATAACTGCACTTGAAAAGGCACCAGCACAAAATAGATGATGGTGATGTGAAAAAAAGTTTTTATTTCGGAATTTACAAGGCAGAAAGTCTGACCAATCCCAAAATGGCTGAAAATAACTAAGCAATAACGAGATGCACAGCATAGATGCACATCGGTAGAAAAATGCTGAAAAAATGTTTAGAAACAGGAGCAGAGGAGATGACAGAAGAATAAATGTCAATATAGAGGTAGAAATTGTTGCAAAAATGCTCGGACCTCTAAAGTTTCTTCTACTTTGTTGGCCTGTGTTGATGCTGATTATCATCTCTGTTTCCTACCCCTCCTTAGCTTGTTATCCCCCCCACCTAAAAAGATGGATTCCCCTTGGTCCCCTAAATTTTTGGACTATTCGAGATATAACCTAAAATGTGAAACCTAAACGTTGAAACATATTATCAGTTAGTAAGCAATTATGCATCGCGATCTACTAAAAATTCTTTCTGGGTATCAAAACATACTATTTTAATTGATAAATGTTATTTGATATCGTTATAGCAGACGTGGCTAAAGTAAATAGCAACCCCAGAGTCTTGTGTAGACAGTGAAGAACATCTAGATGGTGTCAAGTAGCATGAGGCAATGTTACTAAAGACATTTGAAAACATAGGCCTACTATAGTCGAACACAAAAAATAATTTATGTTCCTAGCACTAACTCCTTTAGGGGGTGCTAGAAGGAGGGGCTGCTCATTGAGGGGCTGGTGCAGTTAAAGTATGGTAACCGGACCCAGTTTTTATTGATATTAACAAATGAATGAATGAATTGATTTATTTCCCAAATATATGTACAATATTACAATCCAAACTGTACAATTAACTTCTAAAAAATTTTTATTACATTACCGAACAGAGTTTGAAATGAGAACAAAGAATAAATATCATAAAAAATAATCATCATAAAATAAACATCATAAAAATAACATCATGTATAAAACATTGTCCTCGGGAAATGAGCCTGCATGGGCTATGATGCCTGTGCGTAGACTCGTGTTGCTCACGCCTGAAGAAATAACGGACTGGATATATACATAAAAAAAATTAATATAAAATATAATACAAAATAATACACTATTATATACCACATACATACGTGAATATGGAATAAGTATATTAAAAGGAAAAAACCGTGTAATTTTAATATGTACCTGTTTTAAAGAATTGAATATTATTAATTTTAAAAACATTTTACATATTAGCAACAAGGGTAAATAAGCAGAGTCACCGCAGATTATAATGGGGTAGTGATAATAAATAATGATGGGATAGGAGTGGTGGCTGTCCACATGTCAAACTGTCCGCCCCGTAGTTCGTAGACAATACTGCCTCGGTCCTCCTCAATAGACAATGATAATATCCACTGGTTAACTTTCCTTTTAATGATAATTGTAGAAATTTCATTGAAAAAACTAAAATTAGGAAACTGTTTACTTATATTAATAAAAAGCACATGAGCTAGATAGTATGAGTTGGTGTTTGAATAAGATTTAGTTAATTGCAGTGGTAGAATTCCTGTTGATCTAGAATAATGTGTGTTATGGGTGTGTTGAGTTCTTTCAAATAAATCATCTAAATTTTTATACATGTGTATTAAAAGAAATTTTATAAAAAGTTGTCTTATTGTAAAAATGTTAGTTCTTGAAATAAAATGGATGTTGAAAATCTATGACATTTTTTAAAAGCTACTTTCAAAATTGATTTCTGAACCGTAAACAGAGGATCAAGATTTGATTTATAAGCTGCCCCCCAAGAAATTATCCCAAATGCAAAAAGAGATTGCACGTATGCATAATATACCATTTTCATTTCTTGAACAGCAAGAATATCCCTAAGGTTCTTAAAGGCAAAGATATACTCTCGGGTATTTTGTTTGAGATATTCAATATGAATTGACCATTTCAAACGGAAATCTATAATAACGCCAAGATATTTATACGAGTTTATTTTTTCGATTGCTTCGCAATTACAGGTACTGTTACTATGATTTCCACAATTATGTTTAATCAGATTTTCTAAGACATATCCGACTGAGGATTCAAAGAGATTGGCATAAATTTTGTTTTACAAACAATATACAGTATAATTTCACTCATTTATAGGCTGAAGTAGAGTTAGCGGCCACCAACAATCAAATCAGTGTACCAAATTATCGATTATAAATATCTAAATTATTGAATAAAAATCATTTTAATTACAGTTATTTGCAATTCATTATTGCCAGCTCCTTTTAATATAGGTATTGTATAACACCTACCCTTGAATATCTTCTGCTTCATCTCTAACCAGCAAAGCTGGACAGACTGCGTCAATAATAAATAAAACTAATATTTACAAACTTGTGAAGCTGGATAGACTGTGTCAACAATAAATAAAACCAATATTTACAAACTTGATGATGGTGTGTTGGTGTTTATAAGTCCCAGTTAACATAAAAATATTCTTTTACAAAGTAGAGTGGGTTAGCCTGAGAATCAACCTTACCTAAACTCACTAGGATCTAACGCTTTCACTTCAGTTGGCAGGGCATTGTAAAGCCTAACAGCTGGAATAGGGAAGTAGTCTTTCTTTTTGCTTAGCTGACAGTATGGTATATTGAGTCTAAGCCTCCCGCAGGTGTTATAGGTATGTATCTCATTTCTCACGGAAAGAGGTCCAGGTTATCTCCAACATAAAGCAAGCTTATGAGGATATGTTTACTATAGATTGACAGGATTACCAGTTCCATAAATATAGGTCTACAATAGTCCCATGGTTCAGCTGATATGTAATAATATGCATGGCTTTTTTTTAAGAATCATGATGTCACTTCTTTACATGTGTCCACATAGCTGGAAGCTATATAAGATATGGCTGTGGAAAAGTGCATGATAAACTGTCATTAAGCATAGTCTAGACAGTATAGACTTAAGCCGTTGCAGCAGGAATGTTTCCCGGCTATTCTTGAGCAAATGTTGGTTACATGGCTATTCCAGGTAAGTTTCTTGTCCAGTGTAAACCCGAAAAATTTAACTTTATCCAGAACTTAAGTTTCCGCACAGATCAGAGTACAGGCAATCTTCTGAGTTTTCGTTGAGGCTCAGTTTTATTCAATAGGAACCAGCCTTTACGTTTTCAAAAGCCCAATTCAGATGTCCTTGTAAAATTAGGTTTATCTTCCCTAGAATAGAATTGTTCTAAATTCTCTAGTAAAATGGTAATGTACATGTGTCATATGTGCCACAAGCTGGCAGACATGTTTATCCTTCAAAATAGTAAAAAGAAAGTAACTGTTTGATTTTATAAATATACAAAGCGTATGTTAGATAGTATTTTATTCATAATTAAACTATTACTTTTTAGTTATAAAAACAGCTCAACTTTGTTGTAATTTAAAATACCTACATATCATAATTCAGTTTGATATTTTGGTTTTGGTACTTTAGATAATCAAGAATATCAATTATTCGTTTGTGGCGGTCGCTTATTATACTGCAGCCCATCGATATAATCATCCGATAATAGTTAATTCATTTGAATATTTTACTGAAATCGGTAACAATGTAAATACATTTTAAGATTGTAAAGATTTTGTTTGATGTGGCTCAATCTAAATTTAAACTGATACTTAACTTTAGGAAATCATCTAAACTAGTGTTGAAAGACAATACACTGTGTTAGTTTAGACAGTTTTAATATGTTTCTTTAGTTGTTATGGTTTATTATAATTATTTTTAATACAATTTTTCCCATTATCTATAGTAATTATTGTTTGTTTGAGGGTTAATGGCTACTTTATTATTTATTAGGTATGTCATTATATTATACTTAATTAATTCTTTCAATTTCAAACATATGATTTTCCTTTTGTATTGTACATAGGCTTTGTTGATATTGATTAATAGTTATTATTTGGTTTATGAAGTATCGGTGATATATCGTACTGAGCGGTATAAAAACTGGGTCTGGTAATCATACTTTGATAATATGTGGTATCTATCTATTCAAACCCAACAGAGGGTCAACACTACTTCAGCTCTCGAAATGTTTTTATTTGGGAAGATAGACTGCAAATGTCTGATTCTATGAATATGTTGGGAATGATGCTGGACGGTTGTCCCTCATGGTTGGAACATCAAAAGCATTGGAAAAAATTTATTCTGGCCTTTTAGTTGTAAGGAGGGCCAGGTCTCATGTTTTGGACCAGCTGTAAATTGAACAATGTAAACATTTTATCTACAGTAAGTTGTTGTACTTTAGTGTAATCGAATTACATAGTGTATATTCAATAACCATTTGAGGAGGTTTTAAGACCAATCTAGATACTATTCTTATATTACCTACAAAAAAAGCCATAAGGGCTATTTTTCGTCCACCACATGGGAGCTTTGCCTAGATCTGTTTGTGAAACTAGTTGTACTTACGGTACCCTGCCTTTATATGGGCTATACGAGTTAGTCATTTAAGCCAGAATTTAATTAACCCCAGCCAAACAATCCATAGCTATGACATTAGTCACAAAACTACCAATTGAAGGTACATAGGTTGGCTTTGTTCAAAAAACAACCATTGTATGTTAACTTAAGTCTTTTAAGTTATCATGCGCTAACAAAATTTGCAACAAAAATAGTGAATCCAAAAAAGTTTAGAACTACATTAGAGTATTAGCTACAGCATTATTTCTATCAGGTGGACTCTTTTTCAAGCTAGACTGCTAAAATATTGTTGTCCTTGAAACTGTCTTGACCTACCCTTGGCCTAACAAGTGCATTTGGCACTTTGACCTGTTTACTGCATCAGAAAAAAGCTATTAGAGTGCTTGCAAAGCTCAACAACAGAAACAGCTGTTGACAGAAATTTAAAGAACTGAAGGTTCTAACAGTGGTTTGCCTTATGAATGTAGATATATAACATTTGTGGTAAAATAAGTACAAAATAAGAGCAGTATTTTAAAGTAGCAGAAAAGTTATATTGTACCTTTTATATGTGGCATGTTTAAAAAGTATGTAAACTACCTAATTTGATACAAAAGTTAAATAATAATATAACATTTTTCAGGAAGGCAAATACACCCAGTACAAACTCACTCACCTCAATGGCAGAAAACATAACTAACTCCAGTGTGTTCACGGGGAAAGAAGACAGGTACAAAGGAATACATGTTAAATCTAAAAACAACATCTGCAGTACAAGTAATTTTATTACCAAACTTGAAGGTAGGTTTTAATTTTAATTGGTTGAATTCAATTTCCGGATTTTGTAATGTTTTGTTTTGATTTACAGATACCATTATAGGAATATGTTGGGTATTTGAAATTTTGTCTGTATTGATTTCTAAAGATTACAATTCTTTTTTAATATAATGTCAGTTGTATATTTCATAGAGTAAATAAATTTATGTGTAATGATTCCATGATGTTGAATGCTACTTAATTAGATTTCAGTTGTCAAGTACCTACCTGTAAGCTGTCAAGTAACAAAAAGTAGGCTACTGCAAATAGATTATTTAGATGTGTAATGGTTCCCGCGTGGAGTAGAATTTGAAGGGAAGTGTAGGTTGGGTAGGGTAAGAGGAGTGGAACAGCAGATGCAGTTGGTAGACTACTAGCATTATTACAGGCATCAGGCTGATGCATTTCTAGACTTTCAATAATATTGCACGACTTTGAGGTATACCAACATGGTTTAACAAAACAAAATATACCATACCTACCTTAATCATCCTCTAAGGAATAATCCCAGTCATGCAGTCGTAGTCATCAGTGATTCATTGTTGGAAACTGCAGGGTCAATCAGCATCACTTCTTTGTCACTAACATTGCCCTCACTTGCATAGTCTTACCTCAAACACCTAATCGTTTCCTATCTAATACGCCGCAAAATAACATAATATTAGCTGTTAAAAAAATGTGTGTATAAAACTAATATAGTACGATATTTCTCAAGCATGGTGGTTTTTAAGAAAACTAGTATGGCATAATATATTTCCTGTGTGTGACTGTTAAAGGGTTTTTTTAGTCTAAAATGCACCTTTTTACTAAAAAATTACACTAGTTTAGCTTAAATAATTTGTATTTTAAAAGTTTTTCATGGAAAATACGGTTTTGTACCTGAAAAGAATTGACAGCTTTGCCTAATGGAAATGATGTTCTAGCTTCCCTGCAGGAGTGGACCTCACAGAAGAAGT
The DNA here is from genome assembly GCF_021130785.1 of Homalodisca vitripennis. Lineage (NCBI taxonomy): Eukaryota > Metazoa > Arthropoda > Insecta > Hemiptera > Cicadellidae > Homalodisca > Homalodisca vitripennis. The sequence continues at coordinate 56,953 of NW_025777461.1, read as the reverse complement.
CTGCTGCTTGGTTCTACATTAGCCTTGGTCAGTCGGAATGGGTTCCTCTTCTAACAAAGGTAAGCTCTTTGTGAGTAAAATACCATTAATTCAGCTTAGTCTGTGAGCCTGAAGACTAAATATCCTGGACCTGTCAAGCATTCAGTCCCTTCCAACAGTATTAAAATAACGATCAGTGAAGTTACTTGGTTGTTTTAACAAAATAAATCTTACAAACTGGAATGGGAATATGGATTCCCTGCTTATTTACCTCCCAAGTCCCACAACATGACCTAAATGCAAACCCCCTTTTTGTAGCAGTAAGCATACGATATTTACACACCATGTTTTCCAATGTTTATCTGCTGATCATAAGGTGTACCCTGCCCTGAGAAAAGTTGGTACTTCTTGTAAAGGCAAGGTTGATCTGGAAGTAGAAGCTAAACTAGAAGGAAAACAAGGATGGTAAGTTGCTTCTCTTAAAAAGCTAAAGGTTTCTTGGCCTCCAAAGTCTCCTTTGAAATCAGAATCAACAATAAGTTCATAACAAACAAACCTCCTTTTGTTTATTTTTTGTTTATATGTATATATAATTGAGTGCATCCATTAAAAAATATATGTGGGAATTCCTAAACTAAAATAAACCCTCTCATAAAAGGTTTAAACTATTAAACAATAAAGTATTGTGATTTCAAATACTCCTTGCAAAAAAGTACCCCAACTTCGTTGCAGAAGTGTACACTTTTAAATAAGATGGTGATGATGCGATGGCTGGCTGCAGGGGAGTCACACATCCCTGTGTTTTGCACATACCATGACCGATGTCAGGGCAGTAGTTGTGAAGCAATAGTTAAACTGTTGTTCAGTAGACCAGACGGCTGGGTTGACAGCGAGCAGAATAGTTTCAGATTCCACCTAGCAGCGCGGGATGGCAGTGAGGTAGCGATGGTGCGGTGGCTGGCTGCAGGGGAGTCACACATCCCTGTGTTTGCACATACCATGACTGATGTCAGGGCAGTAGTTGTGAAGCAATAGTTAAACTGTTGTTCAGTAGACCAGACGGCTGGGTTGACAGCGAGCAGAATGGTTTCAGATTCCACCTAGCAGCGCGGGATGGCAGTAAGGTAGCGATGGTGCGGTGGCTGGCTGCAGGGGAGTCACACATCCCTGTGTTTGCACATACCATGACTGATGTCAGGGCAGTAGTTGTGAAGCAATAGTTAAACTGTTGTTCAGTAGACCAGACGGCTGGGTTGACAGCGAGCAGAATGGTTTCAGATTCCACCTAGCAGCGCGGGATGGCAGTGAGGTAGCGATGGTGCGGTGGCTGGTTGCAGGAGAGTCACACATCCCTGTGTTTGCACATACCATGACTGATGTCAGGGCAGTAGTTGTGAAGCAATAGTTAAACTGTTGTTCAGTAGACGAGACGGCTGGGTTGACAGCGAACAGAATGGTTTCAGATTTCACCTAGCAGCGCGGGATGGCAGTGAGGTAGCGATGGTGCGGTGGCTGGCTGCAGGGGAGTCACACATCCCTGTGTTTGCACATACCATGACTGATGTCAGGGCAGTAGTTGTGAAGCAATAGTTAAACTGTTGTTCAGTAGACCAGACGGCTGGGTTGACAGCGAGCAGAATGGTTTCAGATTCCACCATGCAGCGCGGGATGGCAGTGAGGTAGCGATGGTGCGGTGGCTGGCTGCAGGGGAGTCACACATCCCTGTGTTTTCACATACCATGATTTGGTGTGGGGGCGGTAGTTGTCAACACAGAGAACAAACTTCTGGTGGTCCAGGAACGCTACCAGAAACCAGCCTTACTGGAAGCTGCCCGGTGGCTATGTGGAGCCTGGTGAGTCAGTTGTATTACTATTTCTTCCGAAGATGGAAATCTCTACTTTGAAAATGCCAATTCTTCTTATCTGAATTATTATTTAAAAGTTAAAATATTACTAAAAAAATCATCATCATACTAATCAGAAATTTGTATTGTTAATAATTTCAAAATCTAACTTTAAATTGTACGCATTAAAAAACGCAAGGTCGTATTTTTATTATCAAATATAAATTATTATTAACCTATTCTGTTGAAGAATTTTTATACTAAGTATATTTTAACACTCATGTAGTAAAATAATTTTAATTAAGATTTTATCGTTTTATTGTGCATTATCAGTCTTTTTAAACCTATGTGACAATTAATAAATTAGGAAATTAACTGTTTGTTTAACTATTTAGTGTTAAAACATCAAAATAAGTGGAATAATGTTTCACATTTTTTAATATCGTACATTGGCCATGACATAAGAATCAAACTGCTTGGCTAAAGAAAAAGGAGATTACATTAAATAACTGTACTTGCCTAAACTATCTTTCTGAGATAGAGTACTATGTATTTTGTATGAAGAGCGATTTGTAAAGTAGGTAGCATAATTTTTACTATGGTAACAAACAAGCATTTTTATTGATCATGAATATATATTCTATAAATATCATAATTTAATAAAATATGTTGAATTCATCAAATATGTACGCAATTGTGTTAAAAATTTAAACCATACTACACATTGACATTATTGTTGTAAACAATTGACCTTATAATATATATGCTCTACTAATTAGTATCAGATACAAATATCTTTATTCAAACTCTGATGTATGTAGTAGAAGTACACAACCAACAAACCCTATTACAAAGTTGTTGGTTTACTTAAGGTTTTAGTTGTTAATCATAATGAAAACAAAAATTAGTATATTCTCAATGTGGATTAAAAAATAAGTCATTAAAATTGCTACAAATACATTTTTGTTTTAGATTGAAACATAGTAATCATATTAACAATGTATGTTCCAAATTAGCTGAAGTTCAAATCTGTTGCGCAAGTTAAAACGTTGTGTAAGTAAAACTATCCTGATATTAGCACCTTGTGTATTCACCTTCTGCTTTCATACTGAGGTATTATTGTGTGGAGTTATTTGAGAACTCAAGCAATGTATTTATGAAACAGAAAAAGTATTTTGTGTCATGAAAGACGTCTACCATTTACCATTGTTTAAGGAGATTTAAATAGTTACCCTATGTTGCATATACTTATGCATCTTAAGTAGTAAATGTGAAACATAAACTACGGTGTTATGATTTAAGCAGGATGGACACAATAAACTAGGAATAAACACTACACAGCAGTTGTAGACAATTGAGTATGAATATTAGTTGCCATTGCTAGAAGAAGCTTGATTAAATAACAGGGCTAGTTCAGGAAGTAATAAGTTTTGAAATATTTGACTATATATTCGTTGTTGTTCGTGATAATCAACAGTTATCATGGCATTCAAGGCACAATTCTCTATAAATATCTATCATCTGCAAATACGACCACCGGTTAACCCAGGCATGTAATAATACATCCTATCGTCTTCTTTACTCGTCACTATACAATTGAACTTTTTACATTTTGTTTATAATATTTGATAAAGATGTGTGATACAACCAATCTATTGTCTGTGGTCTTTCACAAATATATTGACAATACAGACAATCTAATGTATTGTCTATAGGTTTTTTAGCACCAAACGTAAATGAAATTCAGAATAATGTCTGAACATCGTATAATTGTAAAAATACCTTTTTCATGTATTTTACTGTCGAATTTTATCATTAGTTCATTAATCACAACACAGCCTACCACTGTAATCTTCCATGTAAACAATAGTATAGCTATTTTTGAAATTGCACCATTGCCTTTCTCTTTCTATACACACTACAAAGTTTATGATAAATTTCAATTAGTGGGTTCAACCTACTAGTTCAGAATATATCTCGCAAGTACAGGATTTTAAATAGGAGCTCATATTTTAATATTTCACAGAGACAAATAGCAATCGGTCGGTTACAGAACTAATGAGCAGTGTCCTGAATTGTTTATTGGACTTCTGCCACTAGACCTGCATACAATAGGAACTGCTGATGAATTGACCTACACTGCATAGCCAAATGAGCACATGGGACTTCAGTCGTTATATGGGATGTCCAGTAGTTTCACATAATTTACTCAATTCCTGGGTGCATGATAAGCACCAGAAAAGATAGGCTACAACCCCAGTTCAAAGAATTATGTAAACTACCTATAGACTGACGTACCTAGGAGTCCATATTTAAATAGAATAATATATCACACAGAACCAACTATGTCAGAAGGACAGTCTGGATCTCAATAGGTTAAAACATTTGTTTCAATAATTTTTTAATTTACTGTTAAGTATTTAAACAAATTTAATTCCTATTAAATATTTGCTAATCATAAAGAACATTACTTTCATAATTTACTGATATGTATAGTGTTCAAAGTGTAAATCTTGAATATTTAATCAGTGGCGTAGCGAAGGGGGGGGTCCAGGGGGTCCGGACCCCCCCCGAAATTTTAAGACGTATTAAAAAATAAAGCATGGAGCAGGAGAAAAAAGGACAGTTATCATTACTCTTGTCTACAAACATTAAATTGATTGATTTCACTGATTGAAGTGACCGTTGTTAAAAATATAATTGTCCTTTCGTTTAAATCATAAGGTATAAAACGATATTTTTGGGCTCGGCCTTTCGGATAGTGTTGTGTAATCACGGTATTTTTATAGGGCGCGGTCACGTGACGTCGCAAAGTAACCTGAACTGTAACACGGCGAACAGTTTAAATTAGCGACCACTTCGTTCAAATTCGTCGTGGGGGACGTAAAGTGACTGCTTAGAATTTAGTTACGACGTTGATTTTAGGTATCATTAAACTGTAAAACGTGTATATAATTATCGAAAAAAAATCACTTTCGGTCGGAAAATACACTTGAAAAACTACTGATTAGAACTTCAACTAATTTGGACTTCAATAATTGAGGTAAACATGGGGTTTTCGATTGAGTTAGGACGACGATTTTTGTTATCATTAAACTGTACACCGTACCTATATAATTATCGAGAAAAAAATCACTTCCGGTCGGTAAATACCGAAAGAAAAGCTCTCAAACCGATTCAAGTTTTGACGATTTTGGATTTCATTGGTTGAGTGGTTGAGGTAAAAGTGATACTTAGGAATATCTAAGGATAGTGGTTTTAGGTATTAATTGAACGCCGACTAATACATATATAATTATCGAGAAAAAAACATTTAATCATTTTAAATTAGAAACTATGGAGTCCCACAGGGATCTATACTTGGACCAGTCTTGTTCCTTGTGTACATCAGCAGGCGGAACTCATCGCTTCTGAGAGGGAAAAAAACTGAATTCATGTATTCAGTACGATGTCCTCATAGAGGAAACTGATTCCACCAAGTTCCTCGGAATGTACCTTAATCGAAGTCTGACTTGAGACAATCACATTGAAAGTACCTGCTCAAAGGTTTCTTCAGGCATTTATGCTCTACGGAACCTTTCAAAATTTTGCTCCTGGGATGTACTAAAAATGGCCTTGTACACCCCCATATAATGTACGAGTCGAGGCTATGGGGCAGCTGTTCTAAATACAAATTTGAGCGAGTATTTAGAAGTCTAAAGAAAGCTGTCCGCATCATTTCAAAATTTAAATCCGAAAATTCATGCAGAGATGCCTTTAGGGAGCTTGGATTCCTAACTTTGTCCTGTCTCTACATCCTCAATGTCGCCCTGTACTGCCGATTTAAGTGCGAGTTCGTCCGGGGCAGGGACGTCTATCAATACGGGACAAGAGGCAGGGACAACCTTCGGTTACATCCGCACAGAACAGCCGCATTCAAACGTTTGCCATCCGAGGTTGGTGTTAAGCTGATCAACAAGCTCCCTGATGAAATCAAAAATTTGAATTAACCAACAAAATTTAAAGGTCGATTGAGACACTTTTTGGTGTCGAGGGTGTTTTATTCAGTGGAAGAGTTTATAATGAGCCGCTGGGATGAAATTTAAAGTAATTCGATCATCCTCTATTTCTGGTGGTAAAATTTAGAAGATTTTAAAACGTATGGCTGTAAGTATGTATCAGTCTTAGGAATGAGTGTGGACTGTGTATGAACGGGTATGAATAGGGGCAATTTAAAATAGATATACATATTTCTAAATAATTTAATTTTACGATTGTGTGTAATTTTTATTATTGTTGACACAATAAAAAGTATTTTTATTATTATATTATTATTACCTCCGGTCGGAATTATACCGAGGAAAAGCTCTACTGAATCAGATTTTGACGATTTTGGGTTTCACTGGTTGAGTCGTTGAGATAAAAGTGGTACTTAGAATTATGTTAGAACATTGATTTTAGGCATCAATTGAACGCCGACTAATACTTATAGAATTATCAAAGAAAAATTGAAAAAATCGCTTCCGGTCAGATAATACACCGGAAAACCTCTACTGATAAGAACTTCCGACTACTTTGGATTTCACTGACTGAGGTATTATTTCATTTTCCTTAGTATATTCCGATCGGAAGTGATTATTTTTGTTTTTTTTTTTTTCTCGATAATTATATATTTATTAGTCGGCGTTGAATTAATCTCTAAATTCAATGTCCTAACATAATTATAAGTACTACTTTTACCTCAACCACTCAACCAGTGAAATCCAAAATGGTCCAAAACGAATCAGTAGAGAGCTTTTCTTCGGTATTTACCGACCGGAAGTGATTTTGTTCTCGATAATTATATAGGTAGTCGAGTACAGTTTAATGATAACAAAACATCGTCCTAACTCAATAAAAAATACCACGTTTACCTCAATAACCGAAGTCCGAAGTAGTTGAAGTTCTAATCATTAGAGTTTTTCAGGTATATTTTATTTCCGACCGAAAGTGATTTTTTTCCGATAATTATATACTCGTCTACAGTGTAATGATACACAAAATCGTCATTATAACTCATTCATAAATACCCCAATCAGTGAAATCCAAAGTGGCCGAACTTCTAATCAGTAGAGTTTTTCCGGTGCATTTTCCGGACCGTTATTTTGATCTGTACCCGAGCAACGCTCGAAAATCGCCCTTCTTTTCTAAAGGGTTTTCAGCCGTCAATGGTCCAATGTCCCCGAAGGGGTATTTCATTTTCTCCACAGAATATAGTTGAGTCAATTATAGGCTTGAATGAAGCTCTGTTTTGTTCTTTTTCTTTCTTATCCAGTGAATCCAACATCACTTTGGTGCCTTCTACTCGGCCAGAATCGAACTTCGTAAAGTTTCTGTAGCTATAGAAGAAAATTTGTGGTACTAGAGTTGCTGTGAGAGTTTAATTTGCCTATTACATCTTTCCACTTTCTATAAGGCGTAGTTATTAAAGCTCCATATTTTTGGTATTTACCTTTTACCAGTGAATTCATTGGCAAATAACACACAAAACGTCCCCCTGATCCTCCGGTTTCGGACCCCCCCCGAAAGAAATTTCTGGCTACGCTACTGTATTTAATCTTGACTTCTTTCGCTATTGTATTTCATAGGCTATGTTTATCATTACATAAACATGTAATCCCTGCAATGGAATAGTAATTTTTTTCTTATAGTATTGTTACAATTCTAAAAAAAATGAGTGCTAAAAATAATTTTAACTATATTTTTTTAAGCATAACGATTTTTCCTCTTATAAAAGTTTATATTGCAAGTTGCTTTTATATATGATGTTTATCACATTCATTACACAAAATAAGCTAATAAAAAATATATTTACAAACATGGAAAAAACACAATTACAAGCACTACCAGACTGAACGATAAAATAGCATGGCTTGATTTCATGACCGCCCCTTGATTTCAATCTCTTTCATTAGAAATGCAAAATAAAGTGTTTGTGTTTTTACTGTAACATATGTTTGAATTTGTAAGCTATGAGACATGTGTCATTATCCCTGATTGTTACTGCAATGTCCTTTAACTCTGACTGGTCAAGTGACATGGCTTTGTGTGTTACAGAGAAGTATCTTTTTGGGTACGGGAATGGTCATGACAAAAGTGGATATATACTTTCACTGGTACTAACCCAGATTGAATATTTGTGTATCGTTCACCTCTAGCCACGGAGTTTTTATGTCATACAAAATTGACTATGACAATAAAAAAATTGAATAATAGTAATAAAACTGAATACTAACTTTGAATGATGCCTAGGAGTTAGGCTGCGGCTGTCTAAACTGAGAAGTTACAAATCTCAATTCCCTGGGAGATCAACAAAAATTAAAAAAATGGTTTTGGACTGTATTTTTTTTTTAAATTGGTGAAATTAATAAAAACTGTCATTGGTTTAAAAAGAACACCACTAGCAACACAATAAACAAGAATACGAGATAAAACTACATTTACATAACAATTAATTATTTTAAATTAAAAAATATAATACGTTTTATAGCAAATCAAAGTAAATCTAATATAATTTAAATACTGCCAGTAATTTATTCATATACAATAGTCAAATTTAAAATTTAAAATTTCCTGTTTTAGAGTTTAGATGTTTTTCAAAAGTCAGAACATTATGACAATTCTCAAACTTTTTCAGGGGAGGACATACCAGCAGCTGCGATGAGAGAAGTGCTAGAAGAAACCAACATTAAGACGGAATTCAAATCCATGGTAGCCTTCCGACATTCACATGGGGGTCCTTTTGGTTGTTCTGATATCTACTTTATAGTCGAATTGGCACCACTGACTGCGGAAATTACCAGTTGTGAAATAGAGATTGAGGACAGCCAGTGGATGGAGGTGAGTTCTAGCTCTCAGGCTGATAACCTAGAATGTACACTTACTCTTCAGTGGGAGTGTGTGTGACTGACTGTGACTTCCTGCCAGATTATAGCTCAGATTTAGTATATTTTAGACTCAACAAACTTTTTGCTTTGAATGGTTTTATGCTAAAAACTGTTAAAAGTTACATAAATAAGGTTTAGTAGATTTTAATGTGGTACAATCAGCCTTCAGTTGGTTTATTAAAATCACATCTCTTGAATACAGATTACCTATTGATATAAAAATTGATATTGTTTATTACTCCATAGGAATATACTGTGTATGAATTTTATTGTAATTTTTAGTATATTTGTAACCAATTCAAGAGAAAATAGTTAAATGTTAATCATTTTAACATTTTACAGCATAAATATGAATTATAACATAAAGAAATTACATTTTTGATGAAATACTATGTAAGAAAATAACATGATTTTTATTGAAATATATATTATAGAAATCAGTTTTGTTTTAGTCAAAACTGAAAAAATTTGTGTCCTATTCTTTAGCCGATTTTACAGGGGTCTGATTTCAAGATGACCTCAATTTATTACTTTACATGTCTATAATACCTTGTCAAACTATTAAAAAAACTAGCAGTTATCCACGGTTTCATATGTAATTCTTAGGTTTTACACCTGTATGAGCACTGAGATACTGCATTGAGTGATTTAGATTTCCGACCTCAATGTTGAATTTGCCTTCTTGCCAAAACCAAGAAAATATGTTAACAACTACATATTTATGGCCATTGTAATGTACTCCAGTCTTAGTATTTTTTGTTGTGTAGTTGATTTTATCTGTTTCCCGATGACGAACATACATACGATATGTATTATATAGTCAATAGTCAATAATCTTTATTACATCTTTGAAATTTACAAGCGTCAAAATTTCTATACAGATTGGTCAAGTTGTGTTGGTTGTGTCTTATTCTCTAGTCGAGGAATTCATCCACGGAGTAGAATGGTCTGTTGATGAGCCATCTGGTCAGGGTAATTTTCAGCTTCTGTTCTCGGAGTGACTTCATGTCTTCTAATAGAAGGTTAAACAGCTTTTGGCCCATGTACAGATAGAAGAATATGTCTGGGCGCGCGGGGCCGGTCAGTGGTAGGCTATGGCGCGGGGGGAAGAGGGGTGTGTGAATCGCTCATTCCTGAAAACATCACGCCTGCACCACGGTGGCGGACTTCAAGGTCGGGCCAGCCGGAAGGGCTTGGCTGACTTGTGACTCATCTTTCCCTCCAGCAAACCTTCCCTCCAAACAATATAATACCAGTGTGACATCTGTTGTCATAGAGTGAGCATCGTTAAATTTCAGTATTAACAGTGAGTTGTTCTAAGCTGTGTGTATTTACTGTGTGCAGTTAACTGTGAATAATTATTACGTTCAGTGTTTTTGTATTGTGTTATTTTGTTTTAGTAAGAAGCTTATTTCATAAGCGATATGTGTGACCGCGTGAAATCAAAACTGAAGGGTAGAGTTTTGCACAGTCAAAGTCGTGAAATTGTCAGTAATGTATATACATTCATGAAAAAGGAGGCTGATGAAAAAAACTTTAAGTATTCCCTTGGCAAAGGCCCGTGTCCGAACAGCAGTAGCTACAGGCGTCTTAGAACTTGAAATCTTAAGAATTAATAAAGAGCTTAAAGATTTAACCGTTAATAATGACAATGGTGAAAGTAGCTTTCTCACCCCAAACAAATTGAAAAGGAATCGTAAAAAGCCTATTACAGGATTGGATGACTTTGACAAAGCTCTGATAAGGCGAGTTGTGTACGAGTTCCATCTTCTAAAAAACAAGCTACCAACTGTATCTTTGTTACATGAAGAATTGAAAACAGCGGATCGACTTTAAAGGATCAAAATCAAGCCTGAACAACATTCTTAAAGAACTTGGTTTTCGATGGAGAAGGACACAAAATAACCGCAAGCTTTTGATCGAGACTAATGAAATAAGAGAAAAAAGAATTTCGTATTTAAGAGCACTCAAACGTTACAGAGATGAAGGACGTCCAATTATATACTTAGACGAGTCTTATATACTGACAAGTCATGTGTTAAGTTCATCGTGGTCTGACGAATCAACTAAAGGAATGCGTGTTCCCATTTCGAAAGGGGAACGGTTGATCATGATACACGCAGGAAGTGAAGCTGGTTTTGTTCCCAATGCATTGACAATGTGGAAGGCATCGAGTCATTCGGGTGATTACCACGATAACGTGAATACGGAATCAATGTTGAAATGGATGAGAGAAAAACTTCTGCCTAACATACCACCAAGATCATTTATTGTTGTTGATAATGCCCCCTATCACAATGCACAAAAAGACAAAGCACCTACTTCAAAAAGTAAGAAACAATTGATGAAAGATTGGCTTTCCAAATATCAAATACCTTTTTCGGATGATTTGCTAGTCCCGGAGCTGTACAGGGTTATTCCCTTAAATAAACCGAGATTTGTTAGGTATGAGCTTGATGAACTATTGACCAGCAGTTGAGGACATGTTGTGCTTCGGCTCCCACCATACCACCCGGACTTAAACCCTATTGAACTTATTTGGGCTGAAGTGAAAAACTACGTAGCCGGTAGAAATATTCAGTGCAGTTTTTTCAAGTATTAAGTCTTTAGCGGAAGAAAAGTTTTCACTTATAGGTGCAGAAGAATGGGCCAGAAAGTGTGAACACGTGAAAAAAATTGAAAATGATTATGCTTCAGCTGAGCCCCAAATCTCGTGGAATCAATGATCATTTCACTCGGCAGCAGTGACAGTGAAAGCAGTGAAAACGCGCCAGATGACTTGAGCGGCATTGAAGACTTGGGTGATTTGAGCGGCATTGAAGATTTGGATTGAAGCGTATGTATTAACTTTGTACATATTTTATTATTATTTATTAACATGTTTTAAATTACTTCTGTCATTAAAAAACTGTGGAGAATGTTGAATACAACACTGTTCTGTTCTATTCTATTATGTAAGGATCTAGCTTTATATTTAAAGCCATTTAAAGACAGTTTAAGATTTAAAATGTTAAAACTGAACTTTTATCCGTATTTTATCCTAGAAAATATATTAGGTGAGGTTTATAGGTAAGCCAAAATGTCATTGCTTTAACGCTAAAAGAACAGAAGACCGTACTGAGACTGGGAGAAGCTCGCGTGCCGAGTGTTTATAAATATTAAGATAACGCTTAATTTCCCCCGGAATAAGGGGTCGTAGAAAAAAGTTTTTTAGATAAAAAATGCAGTTTAATCGATTTTCTAAAACTTTTCCATGGGAAGTTTGATACTGACCGGATAATAAAAAACTTCCTCGCAGAGCACAAATTTCATGTCATAAAATTAACCAAACTAAAACTGTACTTACTAATTTTTTACTAATTTAGACATTATTATTTTAGAATTGACATTTTTTATACGTATTGGTTGGAAAGACAAGAATGTGTTCTTTAATTTGATATAACTTTTATTACGATAAAGTAATGGCAAAATGCTCATTTCATGTGTTGAATGGAATGAGTTTTGTAAAATGTTGCGCGTGACAGCGAAATAGAACCTCGAGCGAGCCGAACCTTAGTTGAACGGCTAGTAGTGCCAGAGCCGTGCGCCCAGACTAATTATTTCATCTGTACGATACAATTGTTTATTTTCAAACTGTGTGATGTGGTCTAATGGCAGGTGGAAATTTAAAGCATGGTGAGTGTTATGTCTTTGGAAGTTGTTGCCTCGTAGATGTTCCTTGTCAACATGCATGATAACTTCTCGGATGTATAAGCCAACTATTGTTAAAATCTATTTTGGCTGGAGAAAAAAATGTTGCAGCTCTCTCTAGGACCCAGTTCTGGCACTATCATGATGGCTTTTTTTCTGAATCAGCAATTCTATCGAGGTTTCTTGTTGTGGTCCCTCCCCAAACTATGAGGCCGAATCTCATGTGCAACTCAAACAGAGCGTGGTAGGCAACTTTAGTTGTGGCTTCATCACTAATATGCTTGATTCTTTTTTAAACGTACAGGCATGAACTTAGTTTCTTGGGAAGACTCTCAATATGATTATTATGGAATAATCATATTGAGAGTCTTGTGTCTTGAGTTTTGTGGACAACAACTTAAAATGGTTGTAAGTTGTTGTAAACTATCATTCCAAAAACTTAGCATGAGTTTCAAATTTTAAATCTGAAAGCGTAGGATTTTCAACATTTATTCTTCCAAAAGCAAGCTGTTTTGTCTTATCAGTGATAACTACAAAAATCATTTTCAATACAATACTGGTAAGCCATGTTCAGTCCAATGTATGAGTTTGACAGGTTGTTTGAGGATGATTCAGACACCAACAGTGTTGTGTCATCAACATACACAGGGTAGCCGTGTGTGCGTAGGTATTGTTGTACAAAGGACATTGTCAGGAGGATGAACTGGACTGGCAATACAGAACCCTGTGGTACTCACATGCTGATTAGAAGAGGCTTTGATCTTGTTACTTGGTTTATACCATTTTGTGTGTTTTGTATCTCAACACTGTGACTTCTTCCTTCTATACAACTCTTCAACCAAGCCTGTCCGAAGCCTTAACTCCAAGCTGTTTGAAAACAATCAAAGGATTTACTGAAATCCAACATCATAACAGCAACCATATTTTCCTCCTCCAAGGCATCTATGATTAATTCTTAACCAGTTTGATCATGGCTGATGTTGTTGACTTTCCTTTGAAAAAGCCATGTTGGTCTTCTCTCAGGATTTTGTGGAATTGGCAGTGTTTCATGTGTCTTTTCAAGATTACTCTTTCAATCACATTGGCAAATGTAGAAATTAATAATATTGGTCTATAGTTGCCTGCCTCAGTATGAGGTGAACCTTTTAGCTTGGGCTAAACTTTGCTTTGTTTTTTGGTCTGAAAGGAAATGTCCTTGGCTTAGGAATAGATTAGTTTTACTAACTAGAGGTGGTATTAAAGCTTTGTTACGGTGTTTTAGTAGTTTTGCTGAAATTTCATCGAGGTTTTGGGTTTAATGCTTTCTGTTATGGCCTTAATTTCTGGTTTGTTAGTGAGAGGTAGTTGTGTTAAGTCATGGATTGAGACAGTCAGGTGTCGTGCAAATAGTTTTGAGAGTTTGGTTGTGAGTTAAGAGTATTTTCTACTATGTTAGTAAAGTAATGGTTTAAATGGTTTGGACATTTTATGTGGACAATACCTGTTCTTGTTGAGCTAGCTCTTGGTTATGACTTTTCCTTTCACTGTTAATAAATTTCCACAGGGCTTTAGACTTATTGTCGGCTTTTTTGCTATATGATCTACAGACAATTTACGCCTGAGTTTCATGTTGTAGTCTTTCTTGGCTTTGCTCATTTCAGCTTTATCTGCTTCTTCTCCAGCCAGTTCATACCTAGGGAGGCATTATATATACGAGTATATTTGTCCCTTAAATGTTTTGTTTCTTCATTGCTAACATTTTTCTTTGGGCATGTGTTGTTCATAATCATAAGTATGGTTGATAAATGTTTGTAGACTGTTTCTGGTGAGTCGACTATGTGTACTTCTTTTTTCAATTAATCCTTAAGCAGATTTAGATTTTATTGGTTGAACTTTCTGTATTTTTTATGTTTTGGTTTGGTTTACTTTGTGTATATTTAACTTTACAGAATTGAGCGGTGTGATCACATATTCCAGTATGAATTATAGTTGATTTAACAAGGTCTCGGTCTAGGTTTGTGCAAATAAAGTCTTTGGATGTTGCAGATGTGGATTTGACTAAGATTGGAGGAAGAGGATGTCTTATGATGTTGTGGCTGCTTAAGGTGTTAAACATTTGACTATTCCTGTCTTTCTTCAGGCCATCAAAATGTATGTCTCATTAGAAGAATTAGATGGTTTTCTGCCTTTGTTTCTTCTAGTGCTTCCGATATAAAATTTAAAACCTCCTCCAAGTGTCCTCCTGGTGTCCTGTGTACGCCAAGGACATACAATTATTTTTTCCTGGACATTATTTTAGCCATACCCATTTCTAGGATTAGTTCTCTATTACTTTTAATGGGTATCTCTTGATTAGAAGCCTCATGCTCTTTCTTAACATAAACATCCACACCTCCCTTTTTGTGGATTTCACGCCAAAAATTTATTTCAAGCAGTATTTCTCAAGCCTGGTGTTTTCTAAATGTGTCTTGAGCTTATGTTCACTTAAGATAGTAACATGTGGTTTTGTTTCCTGTAAAATATGATTGAGCCTGTCAATGTTATTGCTCATTTCCTGCATGTTTCGTTGTAGTATGGAGAATTGGAGCTTGGTTTGAGGGAGATTTTTTCCCAGTTGAGTATTTGGTGGGTGTTATTTCACCCAAGATATTCTGCATAGAAAGTTTATTGTATTGATAATACCTTTTCACTGTGTTGCTTTTTGCTGAAGTAGAAAGTTTTGATTGTAAAAAACTGTGGAGGGATATGCCTTATATGTCATTTTCGCCTGTTCCCTCTTGTCGCTTACTTCTAAAAAAGAAGTTTGTCTAATTATCTGGCTGGTTTTATCTGCCTCTGTTGGCTGGTAACCCCTGTTAATGTACTTTGCAGCTTGGTTGTCATAAGGCTGGTTTCCTTTTGCTTTGTTTACTCTTTGCTATTTGTAGAGAGACATTGAAGACATTCTTTTTCTGATAGCTTGAAGAGCTTATGTTTGTGTGAGAGTTGAATATACTTGTTTTAAAAATTGGCATATCATATTTGTCTTCAGAGTTTTTAGTCCAGCGTTGCTACAAAAGTGAATTAAGGATACTTTCCATATTATCTTGATTCTTTTGCATGTTTCCAAGTTAAATCAAAAGTGTTATGAGGTTGAAAGATAGCTATGGTTTTTTAAGAGATTAGTTAAGGTTGATTTTACAGTTAGAACATTTCCATTGTTGTACTCGTATATTTTGGTTTTGTAAGTTTCTTAATTGTTTATCAGACCAGTTCAGACATTTGTTCAGTATACACATACATAGCTCTGAGAAGCACACTTCTAACAAAAGACAACAAAGGTAGTTTACATAACAGTCTTTAAATGTATAGAAGTTAGACTACTTTGTCTTTTATATCTCCACTGATAGCAGTTACCTGCTGCTTTGCACACAATTTTATAGGCATTGCACGTGTAGGAGCACTACTGGTTTGTTTGAATTATATTTCCAACATCAATGTTGAGTTTTCCTTGTTTCACAATATATATATATACAGATCTGAGAAGATGTATTTCAACAGTAACTAAAAAAATGTTTAGTACTTTTTTACTAACGTTACTAAATGACCTGCACCATGTAAAAATCTTGAACTAATTTTACCTCAAATATTTTCGCTCAAAATAACTATAAAAAAAGTCCAATTAGTACAAGTACTTTGGAATTTCCATCTGAGTAAAGCTTACACAAATCTTGGTAGCAAATCATGTATTAGAGGAAGTTCAGCTTCTTGTCAAAGTATTAAAACAAATATATAGTGATATTTTTTTTATATTCCCAATCTATAGTAATGTTGCCTGTTTCCTATGGACATTACTAATATCTCTGAATGACTGACATAATTTATAACCAATAAAGGCTTAAAGTAACATATTTTTTCTAGATGGATACGTACCTGAAACACCCGAAGGTACATGAAAACAATCGGTTGTTCCTCCGCAAGTACCTCTTCAGTAAAGAGAATGGGATTGTTATCAACGGCACGAAAACCAATCATCCGATCACCAAGGCACCTCAGACATTGTATTGCCTGGAGCACTCAGAGTGAAGGAATTCAGGCAGTTGGAATGGTGGCAGCATTTAATCTAAAAGGAGAATTTCGTTGGGAGTTTAGTGTTGGAATATTGATGGTAACTTTTTCTTTAGGAATTATTTTATAGATTCTTGCTTTTCAACAAATAATCCTCTTTAAATGTCTTTGCTTTTCATGTTCGTAAATAAGAAAACTTTTTTTGTTCATGATAACTGCTACAGCAGCTATGGAAACATTTTGAAAGGCATAGGTCACATCTTTGCAAGAATTAACTGAATGAATCTTTTAAAATTATTTTGATATTTTTAATTATATATATATATATTATATATATATATATAAAATCATATATATACAGGGTGTATATTATGTCTGGAAACACCCAAATATATCCTTTAATAATTTAAATATAAATTTGAAACCTCTTACAATCGTGATAGAGATTGGGCATCTACTTTTTGGAACAATGTTTTGTTATGTCACACCAACGGGGGACGTCCTGCCGAGGGTATCGTGAATATTCTTAATGGAAGCCTATACCTTGTGATACATAATTTTAAAGGTAATAGCTTGCTGAATTGAATGCCACAAACCGCATCTCAAAGGAATTATTCTATCAGAAAATAGAGCATTTTTAGTATTGAAAATTTACTGATGTTCAACAATGTAATTTTAACATGGTTCTTGCCACAAAATGTGTTACACTAATTTTTTAGCATTTTTTTAAATGTTCAATTAAATAAAACAAAAATTTCATTTTAAGCTGGTTCTATTAGCACAAATTTGCCAGTTTTTATTACAGTACAATTATGGAAATACTTATGTTATTGATTTCTTATTACAAATAAAAAATAATGTATGCTGTTAGAAAAGTCTTACAACAAACGTTTTACCTGCATTTGGTGTCAAAGCAATTGTTCGAACTGTGTTCCTTCTACGGTTTGACAATGAGCCAATCTTGTGTAAAATGATTCGACAGAGTTGCCTAACATTTCTTCAGTTATCAAAGCAATCTCCTCTATAATCCTGTTTCTTAGGTCTTCCAAATTATGAGGCTTTCTTCTATAAACATTGGATTTTAAATGACCCCATAGGAAATAATCGATTGGTGACAAATCCGGAGATCTTGGAGGCCATTCGATTTCTCCTCTTCGGCCAATCCATTTATGAGGAAAACCTTAAATCCAAATACTCTCTTACCTGTCTCCCATAATGGGGTGGAGCACCATCCTGCTGAAACCATACATTATCAAAGTATTCTCCTGATGCAATTTGAATAGCTGGGATTATTTCATTTTGGAGCATATTGTAGTAAAGTTCGGCATTTAAATTTCCATTGATGAAAAAGGGTCCAACAATTTTGTTACCTAAAATTCCACACCATACGTTCAGTTTTTGTGGTTGCTGTGAATGGGACTCAGTAATCCAATGTGGGTTTTCACTAGCCCAGTAACGGCAATTGTGCCTGTTAACATTGCCATTTAGGAAAAAAGTTGCCTCATCAGAAAAATAGTATGTTGGTCAGAAAATCTTTATTGTTATCACATTTGCGCATCACAAGTTCACAAAACTCAACTCTTCTGTCGTAATCATCCTCACTTAACTGTTGGACTAAATGAACTTTAAACGGTTTTGTATTTATTAATTTTCAAAATCTTACTCACAGACATAGGGTGCATATCATGTTGCTGTGCAGCTTTTCTGAGCGATGTATGTGGGTCTTCAATAAATGTTTGCAAAACATCTAGTGCATGTTCTTCATCTGTTGCAGATTGTATCCTACCCGACTTTGGCCGATTACGTACACTCCCTGTCATTTCAAAACGCTCAATAGTTTTTGATATTGTTGAAACACTTATGGGATTCCTTTCTGGGAAAGTGTCATTAAACAAATTACAAACTTCCCGATAAGATCTTTGACGATCGCCATATCCTCGCATCATCAACAGAGTAATTCGTTCTCTTTCAGACAATTCCATTAAAATGCCAAATAAAAACTGAACTACTGTAATTAGATAACTTGTTGACAGCAATGCTTCAGAGACACTGATTAACTCGACAGGAATGATATGACCTTTGTCCATTTGTAATTCCCAAGCTTAGACCTGTCTAGTGAAAGCTCCATGCTCAACAAACTGAAACCTGTAGACCAGATGATTAATAACACAATAATGTTTCTCATAGGCTAGTGACCTTTGTCTCTTTAAACCTTCCTGCTGACTGGAAAACACCAAGTACAGATTCATAAGTAATCAGAGAAAGTGACTCATAAGTTTTATTCATTGTAATAAAAACTGGTAAATTTGTACTAATGAAACCAGCTTAAAAATAAATTGTTTATTTTATTTTAATTGAACATTTAAAAAATGCTAAAAAATTAGTGTAACACATTTTTGTGGCAAGAACCATGTTAAAATTACATTGTTGAACATCAGTAAATTTTCAATACTAAAAATGCTCTATTTTCTGATAGAATAATTCCTTTGAGATGCGGTTTGTGGCATTCAATTCAGTAAGCTATTACCTTTAAAATTATGTATCACAAGGTATAGGCTTCCATTAAGAATATTCACGATACCCTCGGCAGGACGTCCCCCGTTGGTGTGACATAACAAAACATTGTTCCAAAAAGTAGATGCCCAATCTCTATCACGATTGTAAGAGGTTTCAAATTTATATTTAAATTATTAAAGGATATATTTGGGTGTTTCCAGACATAATATACACCCTGTATATATATATAAAAAATCATATATATATATATATATATATTAATATATATATATATATATATATATATATATATATATCCTACCTTTCTTTAAAAGTAGATAGTATTATATCATATATTCATTTGCAATTGTAATAATCAAAAGCACAAAAAATACAATAGGAGAAATTTTATATTATACTATTTATCCTACTTCTTGCATAATTTATATTCACATTTTCTATAGAATGGAATATGCAAATAAATAGACTTGAAAGAGTTAAAACTTACATTACTTAAACATTTTTATAGTAGTTTGAGTTTTTTAAATCGTGTAAAGTTTCATGACAGCCCTTAAAAGTTAAAAATTTAAAAAAATGTTTTTCAACCAATGTAATATTAAAGAGTTATAATGGGTATTGGTAAAAGCCAATGACCAAATCACATGTAAGATGTTCGACTTAGACTCTGAAATAGAGCTATCAAAGTTTCAAAGCCTATCCTCAAGTACTTTTTATCAGCATGGTTAATCTTGTACTGTACTCTCTCCCAATTCTGTTCGATAAGAGCCTTGCACAGGTCAGTAACAGGAGTATGGTTATGTGAATGTTAAATTTAGGTCCAATTCATTTTCGTCTTAGTACAGGGTCTGAATCAACCCTTTCCGCCATAGACACATTATGTGTCATATGGTTATGTTTGACATATCCTTTAAACAGTTTAACACACTCGAAATAAACATGATTTTCTGTTTGAATTCAGTAGATTAGTTTTAGTAACAATTAAAATATAAAGCAGAATCACTCCAGAGTTTTAAGTATGCCATGTTGCGATGGAAACATTGAAGTACATGCAGTTATATTCCTAATGTAGTTGTGACACTTAGGAGGTAAAAAAAACCTGTAATTTTATAGCAATTCACATATAGTGATTAATAACAAATGTTCATACTTAAAAATGTAACATTGTTATTTATTGATAAATTTTCTTAAAATATTTTTTTTGCAAAATATTATGTTAACCTAAAATATGAAAACAAGTAAAAACCACTGATATCCACCAATTTTTAACAAGTTATTTCTAAAAATAAAAATTGAGTGCCCAGCCAAATTGATGGCTCTCATCACTGCTGATTGATCAGCTGTGTTTTGTACAGTATATAACATATTTATCAGAAACAACATTTATTTTTAATGTAAATTAATATTACTGTAAATACGTTTAAAAATTCAAAACCTTATATTTGAAATTTTTTTTTAAAACATTAGTTGAAACTGTATGTATGTTCTTATAACGTCCAGGTACCTGGATGATGGCTCTGAAAGTGTTAAATGGCATTTTATTCACAGTTTAAAACACATGTTTTATTGTAGGATACTCAAGAGATCTTTAAACTCTTTTTTAAAGATATAAGTGTTCAATATTTCTACATTATGCTTAGCAAGAAAAGGTATATATTTCTAAGTTATTTAACACATTCACTGCAGTTCACTGTTCACAGCAGGCCACTGTCCGGACAGTAATGCACGTTACCAGTAACAGCTCTCTGTTGTTATATCTGATAAGTGCTGCAATCTTGCAGCAGACACTTGAGACTTTTCAAGCTTATTATAGATGTAGTAAGGTTCCTTACTGACACTGCTGTTTGGCCTGGAAATGTGGACCAGCTGTCCAGATAAGTTTTTGGAAAGCAGATGATTTGTTTATATTATTTATTGACAACCTAGCTTAGAGAAAATTATTATGGTCCTAATTCCTAAAACTAAAAATAATAATTGGAGGGGGGTTGTTAAAAAATGGTGAATATTGAAATTCTACTGCAAGCCATATTTACTATTGAATGAATTGTCACTTTCATTATCAGAAACATAACACTCAATAACAACTGGTTGTCCTCCTCCGTAGATGGTTATAGTCGTGGCTCTCTAACTGAGAGATCACGGGTTCAAATCCTGGGGAGGTCCAATTATGTACTTTGACAATAAAAACCAGTGCACTTCAAAGCCGAAATAGCTGACACTGAGGCTTAAAACTCGTATCACTAGAATGTAAATCGCAATCCATTTTGTATCACAGTATTAACAAGCCATATAAAATAAATAGAAAGATAACAGCTGTCTCGAGCAGAACCAAATTGTGCTGAGCTTGTCGTATAAAAATAATCTTTGGTTTTTAGCAGCCTGTAACAAAAAAACATAATGAAATGTAAGTAAATACACAAAAAGTAAGTATGGAATGTGCTGATGAAAATTGTATGTTTTAGTCTTATTTAAGCATTGATGAATTGAACTGTGATATTTTAAAATTTTTATAATCATGGAGTGATTTATCATGAATTATTCATTGCGATCCTACCAGACCTTAAAGGGTTAAAATACGTAAATTACAACATTGGCAGTTATAGTAAAATAGGCACTGACATAATGTATTGTGGCAGTTGTTGTACTGTGTAATAGTTATTGTAAATAAAGATGTTTATAATATGTTTTCACCCAGTTTGTATTTCATTTCTACCTTTTTCTAGTTCACTCAAACATTAATAAGATGTTTGGTACTATATGGTAATGACAGAGTATATTCAAGGTAAATAAAATTACAAAAGATCACAAAATTTTTGCTTTATTCAAAGTTATGATTTGGTGATTAACAGCATTGGGAGTGAAAATGCCAAGATATCTCATGTTCTTTCTATTAATTACATCAAAAGCACCATGCCTTTTTTGGGTTAATCTGTTCTGTGTTTATGCCTAAAATGTTTGAATGTCACCATTATTTTAAAGTCTTAACTATGCCTTTTGTGTGAGAAATCACCATCCTAGACCCATAAGGTGCTGAAGAAGTGTGGTTTTTTAGAGAGGTTACGTAAACATTATATTTAAACTATTCATCCCTTTAATACTAGTGCAGATGACAATATTGATTGCATTTAAGAAAGTTGTGGACACTTACAATAGAATGACTAAGATCCACAAACCAGACCTTAATACTACATGGCAATCAAATAAAATATGATAGATAAAATATGAGTGTGTAGGTAACTTCTCATTTGGGTTTTATTACAATGCAACTTAATTGTGTTCGCATATGTTGTGGTGCATATGTCATATGGGTATAATGACATTTCCTCTGAATTTTGAATTCCACATTGGAGTCTTCAGAGTATTTTTATAATGAGTAGAGCAGGACTGTTTGTGAATTATTAAAAAATGTCATCCAGTAAATAAAAAGTAAATACAAAAAAGTAGGATTAAAACGTTTTAGGACATGATGCTCATGGTTGATGAATGTGAACATCCTTGAGAAAACTATGATCTAATAAAAGATTGTGTTTTTTTCTAATATTAGACAAAAGGTTAGTCATCCCAATAAAAACTGAAAATAGACTAAAATTTGATAAATAAAAAAGGTGTTTGTCAAAAGTACTTGAATCTTTCAAAAGCATTAATAATTTATTAACCAATCGCGTAGGAAAACCTTAAGCAAACCTCTGAATAAAATCTGTGATTTAATGAATGTTTAATTAAATCCGATTAAAATCATAGGAGACTTCACTTCTGGTTGGTTTATACCTTCTAGATTAAGCTACACAAGGTGCAGGGAAAACTGGTCTGTCAGTTACATCTTGGACCTTTTTTACTGACACGCTTAGGAAAGTTGAATGGATGGTCCTAAGGCAATCTTAAAGCGATTCAAAATTATATTTAGAACGCAACATATATCATCTTAAGTGCTAAAACTAAGAAAGCTAATGAAATCCAATACCTTTATGATATCTCTCCTTGGCCTTAAGATAGTTCAAGTATTTCTGAAATCTTTTGAGTCGTTCAATAAATATCATAGAATGTTGTAAGGAAATTCAAATGGAAATATCTTCAATAGGCCAGGACTTATCTCATGAGCACAATGCCATTTAGAAAAGATATATCTTTTGAAATCACTGTTATTCAGTAAGAAACTGCATGTGAAGCCGCAGGTAACTGGTTATTTTATTATAACTAGAGATTGGTCAATTCCCCATCTTGCAAACCTACATCTGTGTTTGCTGACATCATCCATAGAGGAATCTTGTCAATCTTATTTTCCTTGGCCTCCTATATATCCTGGCATCACTGTCTTCTGAACCACCTAAATTTCATCTCTCATAAAATACACAACAATTTCAATCTGAAAATTAATAATCTTGAGACTTGTATACACATATTATGAATAAACATAACATTAAAAACTTGAATATTTTTTGAAATCATACTTTTTAATGATTGTTATTAAGTAAATTCATGTATATCATACAAAGGAGATTGAAAGAGATATGTGGTGAAAATTAAGAACTTTTAGAAAAAAACTGTGCTTAAAGTTAAAACTTTGAAGCCAAAAGAGAAAATGTCCTTATTCAGACATCATAAGTTCCAGGCTTTAACACCCTTATTATTCTTCCAGTGTTTTAGTTTCCTCTTCTTAGTTCTTGCTGCTACTCTGGTAATTTTCAATTTTATATATGTATGTAAAGTTTTTATAGTAGCCTATATTTGAATTGTATTGCCGGCTTTTTAAGTAAGTATATGTATTTTTCAATTAAATCGTTAAAAATGCTTTAATATACAAAATTCAATTTTATTATTATCTTAATTTTATATATCGTATTGAGCGTAGGATGTGCAGACAAGAGAATTATAATGTGCTTAATAAAGTGGGTAGGTTTATCTATATTCCATGATAACTCGTGGCATTTTTTTTTTTTTTTTTTGAGGGAAGAGGACACTTTGTCCCCGCACTTAGTCCTAAAAGGACCTTTGCGCCTCCCTTACTTTTATTTGTGCCCTCAAAAACCGAGGCTTTTGCAAAAACCAATCAGATTTAAGGGCTCCTGTTCTCTGATGTCCTTGGGGCTGAGGAGATATGCTCCCAAGTATCTTTTCCTAGTCTCTACGATGGCAGGACAATCCAACCAAATGTGCTCTGCTGACTCTTCCTCCTCTCCACAGAGTCTGCATTCGCTGCTCCGACTAAGGCCTACCTTCAAAAGGTGCTTCCTCAGAGGGCCATGTCCTGTCAACATTCCTAATATCAGTCTTATATCCTCCTTATTCTGGTCTAGGAGAGCTGTCCACCCTTTTGCATAAGGAGAGATAAACATTTTGGATATTCTTAAACCCGGCGCTCTGCTCCAATTCTTGTATCTTGTCCTCTTTTCCCAATCTTTAACCAGAGCTTTAATGCTGGAGAAGGATATTCCACAACCTGGCTCAGGCCCCACCAAAGTGGATTCTGCTCCCTTTTTGGCGAGGATGTCCGCTTTTTCGTTCCCATGAATTCCTTCATGACCCGGCACCCATCCGAGTGTTACTCTGTTATTTGTTGCTAGCTCTGCTAGGGCATTCCTGCATTCCCAGACCGCTTTCGAATCAATCGAACAGGTATCCAGTGCCTTCAGTGCAGCCTGACTATCAGAGAGTATAAGGTATGATAATCCTTTTGTCCCCAACTGTGTGAGTCTTCTAGAACATGAATCTATTGCCATGACCTCCGCCTGAAAAACTGAGGCATGTCTTCCTAGGGGCACAGCCATGTCAAACTCCAGGTCCATGTATTCCATATCCTGCCCTTGAGTCTAGGAGTGAACCATCGGTGTAAAACTTCAGGACTCCTTTTTTAGGGTAGGCCTCCCTTTTAATCCATTCCTCCCTACTTCCGATAGAGACCGTGTATGGTTTTTCAAAGGAGTATTTCTTAACCATAGTATCAGATACTTTGGTTAGCATTTCAGCCTCAGGGAAATTTTCCAATATCTTCATGTGGCCTTCTAGGGAGGTAGCAATTATTACCTTTGTTCCTAGAAGCTTCATTGCGCTCATCGCAGCTGTTCTCATCACTTCCTGGCCAAGAGGAGTATAACCCAGAACCGCTTCCATTGCTAGTGTTGGGCAGGAGCTCATTGCTCCTGTGATGCTTAAGCAAGCTAACCTCTGAAGACTCTGTAGCCTTTTTGCAGCTGTTGTTTGTTCGACCTTCGGCCACCACACTAAAGCAGCATATGTGACCATTGGCTTTACTATGGTTTCGTAAATCCAATATATCATTTTGGGTTTAAGTCCCCATTTAAATCCAAAGAGTCTCTTACAGGCCCCAAGGGCCATTATTGCTTTGGATGTCTTGTTTCTAATATGGGGGTTCCAAGTGAGCTTCTCATCCAGGATTAAACCCAGATATTTCACTTCTTTTGTTTGGTTAATGCTGATTCCCTCCAGGACCGGTTTAGCTAGCTGGAATTTCCTTTTCCTGGTAAAGGTAATCATATTAGTTTTTGATGGGTTGATCCGCAGACCTTCCCCATGACACCAGTTGCTTATGAAGTTCAGTTCTGTTTGTATTAGGCGTTCCAGCCTGCCTATGTTTTTCCCTTTAATCATAAGCACTAGGTCATCCGCATAACATAGTAGCCTTATCGCCCTCTTCTCTGCTTTTCTTAAGAGATCATCCACTACCATCGCCCACAGGAGAGGAGATAAGACTCCCCCCTGGGGGCAGCCTCTTTGGGCCGTGATCGCAGCCGATTCGTCCCCGTACTTGGCTTTCACCTGTCTGCTTTTTAGGAGGGCTACTATCCATTTGACTACGTCTGGGGAAACTCCAAAACGTTCCATCGCAGTCTTCATGGATTGATATGCTACTCGGTCGAAAGCTCCTTCAATGTCCATGAAGACGCTGACTAGGGCTTCCTTTTTTTCGAAGGTATTCTCCACCTCTCTCACTAAACTGTGGAGAGCAGTGGTGGTTGATTTTCCTTCTATGTATGCGTGTTGTGTGGGACTAAGTGGGTGTTCCAGTAATACTACGTCCCTTATGTGTCTATTTATTATTTTTTCCATAGTTTTCACCGTGAAGGAGGTTAGGCTTATGGGTCTGTACGAACTGGGTTTTGTTGGATCCCTGTCATTTTTTCGCAAGAACACCACTAATGCTATCCTCCAGTTCTTTGGTATATATCCTAGGGCGAAACTGCTTCTAAATAGAATGCTAAGGGTATTTAATAGAATGTCCAGCCCCTCTTGAAGAAGGGCTGGAAAAACTCCATCCGCCCCAGGAGATTTAAATGGCTTGAACGATCTTATCGCCCATTTAATTCTTTCGTGTGTGAATAGTCTGTTAGACAACTGTCTGGCTTTTGCCACCTCCCGACTGGATCCCCCCCATATAGAGAATAAGTATCCTCATTACGAGTTAGCTGACCCCCCGGGAAGTGTGTCTCCAGAAGTAGTTCTAAGGTCTCCTTCCTGTTCATTGTTAGGTCACCATTGTCCTTTACTAGAGTCCCCATAGGATTTGTATGCTCCGTTTGGAGAGTTATTTGAAGCCTGGATGCCTCGGGGAAGACTGTTAATATTTTTGCAGAAATTTCCTCCAGGTTCTTCTTTTATTTGTTCTAAGTTCGTTTTTATATTCATTTTGGGCCTGTAGATAAGGGAGCCAATCATCTGTCCTTTTTGCCCATTTTTAATAATTTCCTCGTTTTATTTCTTAATGTTTCCAACCTCCCAGTCCACCATGGCACATCCCTCTTCGACCGGTTTTGCCTGGGAGGACAGTTTTTCTCGTAAGCCTTTATTATAGCTTGCTATACTATTTGTGCAGACCTTTCTAATTCAAATTCATTTTTCTGAAAGGGTCCTGTTTTCTTCCAACTCTTCTGCCAGGGACTCTCTGTAGCCTCTCCAGTTGGTCGATTTAGGAACCCTGTGGGTCACGTATCTTTCCCCTATCTCCTCTATGTCGAACCTAATTGGACAGTGGTCCGATAGTGAGGCCTCCTTGGAGACGTGCCACCTTACTATATTTATGTTTTTGAGTCCTGTAGATAGGGTTATGTCCAGGACTTCTTTCCTATTTCTAGTTATAAAGGTTGGGCTTGACCCTCTATTCTCTAACACTAGATCATTGCTGAACATAAACCGTAGAAGTTCCTCACCTCTCTTGTTTGTGTTCGTACTTCCCCAATACGTATGGTGAGCATTGCAGTCGCAGCTGAGAATGAGGGCCGAGCCTCTGTCTCTGCAGCTCTGCAATAGTCTTTCTAATTCTTTCGGTGGGCAGCTTGCTGACGGGTTGGGGAAGTAGGCTGAGGCTATAGTAACCTCTCTGTCCCCTTGCAGTGAAGCCACCTTCACTGTAGCCGCCACCAGATCTCTTGTTATTAGATCTGTAATAGGAAAGACTGTTATTAGTTTTGAAGTTAGAACACAAGTTCTTGGGTTTTCAATTGTTCGATCATAAATGAGATTACCTACCTGAGTTGTCAGTCCTCTGATGCAACCTCTATTGATCCAAGGCTCCTGGATTAGGGCGATATCCAGGCCTGTTGAGATAAACCTTCTTCCCAAGATGTCAGTTGCGCCCTTTGCATGGTGTAGGTTTATCTGTATTAGGCGCATACTTACGCCTTTTTCCCACCTCCCCCAGGTGGTCCATCCCCGTCTCTTCTTCTGGATTGCTTGGAGACTTTGTCCCCTTTTCTTCCTCGAGCCGAGACGGATGGTCCTTTGAGCGAAGGTCCCTTCTTCAAGAAGAGAGAACAGGTTGGTCTTTCTTCTTCGACCGCTGCACTGGCTTGTGGAGTAGACCTTTTAGGTAAGGTATGTACAGATTGCTCTGACACCTTCGTGGCCTCCTCCACTTCCATCTCTTCAGCGGTCCTTTGTTCTGTGGTGACCGTCTCAGATTTCTCTGTGGTCCCCCTCTTCCCTTGTGGGTTTTTCTATGTTTCCTTGATGTTTCTTCTTCAGTCTAAGCTGAACTTTCCCAAACTTGTAGCCGATCCATGGACCTTCCTTCTCAAGTTTGTTCACTGTAGCGCAGTCGACTGCCAGGGTGAGTAGGACAGACTTCCCCTCGTCGCTTCTCCGCAGAACATTCCATTCTCCGACAGATAGCTCCTTGTTTTGTCCTTTTAGGAGCTTCATTATCTTTTCGGTTGTATCAAGTATACTGTCAGGAAGATAGACAGTCACAATTCTCGCACGAGGGATTTCTTCCTCTGGTACTATCCTTAGACTGGCCTCTTCCCAAGGCTGTAGGGAGTCTTGCTTTCCTTTAAGCCATTCTGCTGTTTCAGTGTTTTCGCAGGTGAAGATTAGAACCCCTTGTCTCCTGTTGATACCGTAGAATCTTGGAGAGTAGGGACCCTCCTGTTCTTCCACGATAGCTTCCAGGATGAAGCTCTGGATCTTCTCCATCTGTTCGGTTGTGAGTAGGGTCTCGGGAAAGTTGGAGTGCAGAACCCCTACCCTTATACCAGCTACCGCTTGTTTGTAGGAAGGTTTCTGGGGTTGTCCAGATTGCTCCTGTGTTCCCCTTGATTTCCTTCGTTCTTTGTTTTCTTCCTCTGATGGGCCTCCGAAGTGGATCCATCAGAGTGAGGTCTTTTCGGTTTCTTTCCCTCTTTTTGTTTGTTCAATTTTTTATTTCTTTCTTCTGGAATTGGTTTTAAGGCCAATTCCCTGGCTTCTTCTTGGGAATACCCTCTTTTTCGGAACCAGACCATGCGTTTCCTGGCGGCTCCACATAACTTAGGCAGTGCTGGGAGCTGTCTCTCGACTTTTGCTCCCTCTTCCTTCTGGTGATCGCCCTCCAGTATCGCATCTTCTTCATCGGTTTTCGACTCTAACCGAGTCGGAGGCTATTGGACTTCTACTAGGAAGTCCGCCTGTTTTTTGGGTTTGATCAGGATTGCTAGGGTCAGAGCCCATCATCAATCCCTCTGTGTTTCGTGAATTTTCATTAACTTTTTGAGTGCTACAAGAGCTCTCTGGTTTTGTTTGTTTTTCTTTAATTTCTATACTCATTGTGTTCCCACGAGTAGCGGAGATCTAAAGGTCACCCCAAGCATTGTCCCGCTCTACTTGGGGAAGGCTAGGTTTTAAAAACTGGAGGTCGCCAGGTATCCAGAGTTCGCATATTTACGACCAAGCTCTCCCTTGATCACGCAGCCCTCGGCATATGCTGTTCCACCTTGGCTTGGATTAACAGAAGGAAAATTAGAATTAGAATAGTTTAAGATAGATTGTTGGGAAGATTAATAATAATAATAATAATAATATTTCTTTATTGCGGTAACAATTATAAAATTGCATACAAACGTCATAAATAAACATTTAAATAGTAAAAAGGTAGGCCTAAACTTCATTCACTCACGCACACAGTCACATGGTTCTCTCATTCACTCTCATCTTCATTCTCATCAGACAATCCTGCCACTGCCACACCAGAACCAGAGGATTGATGGTGTTAGTTTTGAATTTCGTCCCAGCGGCTCTCCATAAACTCGTCAACCGAGTAAAACACCCCCGACAGCAAAAGATGTCTTAGTCGAGTTTTAAATTTTTTTTGGTCATTCAATTGTTTGATCTCTTCAGGGAGCTTATTGATTAGCTTGACACCAACCTCAGACGGCAAACGTTCGAATGCTGCAGTTCTGTGTTGTTGAAACGCGGAAGTTGTCCCTGCCTCTAGTCCCATACTGGTGAACGTCCCTGCCTTGAACCAAGTTACACTTAGAACGGCAGTACAGGACAACCTCCAGGATATAGAGACAGGGCAAAGTCAGCAATCCAAGCTCCCTGAAGGTGTTTTTGCATGAATCTCTGAAGTTCAATTTAGAAATGATTCGGACAGCTTTCTTTTGACTTCTAAATACACGTTCGAATTTGTATTTAGAACAGCTGCCCCACAGTCTCAAACCGTATGTCAGATGTGGATATACCAAGCCAAAGTAGGCCGTTCTTAGTATATCCAAAGAGCAGAATTTTGCAAGGTTCCGTAAGGCATAAATGCCTGAGGAAACCTTTGAACAAATGCCGTCAATGTGATCGTCCCAAGTCAGCCCTCGATCTAGGTGCATTCCGAGGAACTTGGTGGAATCAGTTTCTTCTATTAGAACATCATCCACCATCACGGCAGCGAAGTTGTCAGGTTCTTGCTGCCGGAGAAAAAAATTGACGACGCTTGATTTGGAACTGTTGGCCCTCAGATTTAGTGTTGAAAAATACTGAATACATGAATTCAGTTCTAAAAATGAGTTGATTTCTAATTCATCTTTTGTTTTTGCTCTGATGCAGAGAGTTGTATCGTCAGCATACTGAACCATCCTCCCCGTAAGGATCGATGAGTTCAATCTGTTGACGTACACAAGGAAAAGGACAGGTCCAAGGATAGATCCCTGTGGGACACCATAAGTCATTTGAACCTTTCCTGACAGGGTATTCGCAATCTGCACACACTGGCTTCTATCCCTGAGGTAAGACGAGATCCATTCGTGCGGCAGACCTCGAACACCACATGTCGTCAACTGGTACAACAGTGTTTCGTGATGTACACAGTCGAATGCTTTAGAGAGGTCTAGAAATATGCTTAACACATGTTCTCTTCTCTCCAGGCCATCGACAACTGTATCGATTAGGTCTGTGGCCGCATCGATTGTTGATTTGTTTTTTCTGAAACCAAATTGTTCAGAACAGAGGATTTCAAAACGATCAAGAAAATTTTCAAATCTGACAAGAAAAATCTTTTCAAAAACTTTGCTCATAACTGGGAGGATTGAAATTGGACGATAGTTGCTTGCTAGGCAAGGATCGTCTTTTTTGAAAATGGGTGTGTGACTTTCGCAGATTTCAAAAGGGAGGGGAAAATGCCTTGTGCGAAAGACAAGTTGATCAAATTTGTGAGTGGAGCCAAAATATGCTTAGAGCAACGTTTGAGCAGCCACACAGACATGCCGTTGATGTCACATGATTTTTTTGGTTTCAATCCCTGTATCACGCGGGCCACCTCTTCCTCACTCACAGGAGACAGTGCCATGGATGAGACCGGTCCTATCGATGACACTTCGCTGCAATTGAGGCCTTTGAATGATGGGTCAAGTGATGCAACAGATGAAAAAAATGAGTTGAATTCACTTGCCACTTTAGAGGGATCTGAAATAATTTCGTCCTGGATTTTGAGCTTTGGAATTTGGAAGTTTTTTGAGCAATTTGGCTGTGTTGTTACATTTTTCATAATGCCCCAAGCAGTTTTGGAAAAGTTTTCGCAATTTTTCAATTTTGTTTCAATTTCACGTGCTTTTGCAGATTTTATTGTTTTCCGATATTTGCTCTTGAAATTTCTAAAAAAAGTTTTAAATTGTTCATTTTTCGGTGCTAATGTAAATCGAATGGTAAAATTTGAGCCGTTCACGTAATTCTAAAATTTCCTTCGTCACCCAAGAATTTTGTTTTGCTTGTTTGCGCTCTTTAAAATTTTTGAAAGGACAAGTTATATTTAAGTGATAAAAAAAAGATTATGAAACGCGGTGTAAGCTTCATCTACGCTTTCAAGATTGTCTAAAAACGACCAGGACTCATTTTTTAAAAACGTATTCAAAAGGGAAATGTTTTCCGAGCTAGTGTCTCTTTTGATTTTGGATGACGGGTGTTCAATTTCTGGCTGAAAGTTACTACTGATAGTCGTCTCCTGAGCGAAGTGGTCAGAGATGGCCGCATTGAAAACAGTGACTGAGGCGTTTGGAATGTTTGTGATGACGTTGTCGATGGCTTTACTCGATGTGGCGGTCACTCATGTTGGCATGTTTACTGACCAGATCAACCCGAAAGAATTTAGGATGTCGCGTAGCCGCTGGGTCAGGGGGTTGGTGTGGTCTAAAACATCAATGTTAAAGTCGCCAGTTATGATAAACTTGGACGACTTCAAACAGATAGAATTTAGAAGATTTTCAAAATTTTCAAAAAAAATATTGCTGCATCCGTTTGGAGAACGATATAAACCGATAATTGTAATTTTATCATCAGAATTCAGGCCGATTTTTATTCCATCCACTTCAAAATCTAAATCACAACTGTGAGTCAACTTGTGTGGAAGGAATTCAATATCAGATTTTACGAAAATTGCCACACCTCCCCCTTTAAAATGAGTTCGATCGTAAGATGTTGCCAATTTATAGTTGTCAATCCTGAACAGTCTGACTGTTTCAGGTTTGAAACCATGTTCAGAAATAACAAAAACGTCAGGATGCAGTTCGCGTGCCATGAGCGACAGCTCGTCTGCTTTGTTGGTGGCAGTCTGTGCATTTTGATGCACAACCGAGAAAATTTTGGTTGAATTTTGAATTTTGTTGGTTTGATGTTTTCTGTGGAATGTTTGACGCAAATTTTGACGCTCTAGTTCTGATGTGTCTATCCTTCTTTTACATTGGTTAAAAACCGACAGTTTTTTTGTCCAGAATCATCACCGCACTGGAGGTTGGCTGGGCGTTGGCTCTTCACCGCCTCGGCGAAGGTGTCGTAGGCCATGGTCCGGACCGGAGGTTCAGGAGAAGCTGGCGACACATGGGCGGCGGGTGATCCCGGCTGGGCCGGCGGCGGCGGCCCGCAGGGGCTAGCGGGCGACGCCAAGGCCGGGGTGACTGCGTGGTCCAACCTTTGCACACACTCCAGCAGCAGCTCGGCCAGCAGGTGTTTGTGTGTGGGCTTGAGGTGCATCCCGTGCGGTGTGAAGGCCTCTCTGCCGATGAGGCTGAAGTCGAGTACTTTCTGTCCCACGATGCCTCACGCACAGCTCCTCGATGTACGAGTTTACTCGCGCGGTCTCCAGGTTGACAGGATGGCTCGCAGGCAGGTCGTTGTCTGTGGGGCAGAGTAGCGACGACAACCCCGCCGGCAGTCCTCAGCTTGCTGGTGATGCGCCGCTCCAGGTGTTGGTAGATGTTCACCTGTTGACCGGCGGCAACATCGTTAGTGCCGGCAATGATGGCGCAACAACTATCCGCTGGAGGTGGGGTGTCGGACGCCACTTCTTGGAGTTTAGCTCCCGGCTTGCAAACTCCTTGCACCGCAGTCCCTCGGGCCACCATCCGCCGCACCAGAACAGCCAGACCGCGGCTGTGGCTGTCTCCGTCTATGAGGATGGAAGAGAAGGACAGTGGAGTTTTGCGGTTGGTCTGATGGTCTTGTTAAGTATTATTGCATTAAATAACTTGTTTTTTATTGCCTAATATGAAAAGGCTACTTTTATTGAATAATAATTATGTATATATTTTTTGGGCAATTTATACTCTATATTTGAATTTGTTTACTAAACTGTATATACTACATTAATCCTATATCTCTTTCTGCGGCCTAGTGCCTACAATACCATTCCTTACTGGATTAAAATATTCACGTACAGTGACAGACCAATGAACCATTGTTTCCCGAATCAGCTGTTTACTGTACACTGACCAACCAATCACAACGGTTGACTTATCAATTGCCCACCTTGCAAGCGTAGGCACGCTTGCTCATTATACTCTCGGTCCCGCCTGGGGCACTTATGTACTCTCTAGCCACTGCTTACCATACTTACTCTCTTCCCCATGTGTTACTCTCTTATTTAAATATTAGTTTATCTCTATTTGTTTTACATTTACATTAACATTAAAGTCAGTGCTCTGGATTGGCAATCTCTACCAGAACGTCTCTGCTCCCGGACACCCGCGTCTACCGTGGTCTACAGGACTGGCCACAGTGTTATGAACTATTCGTTTGCGGTCGGATTGTGCGTGAGTGAATCCGTGAAGGACATCTTCCGTCTTCACGCCTGCCTACAAGACAGCAGCCTATTTCCACATTTACTGATCACAACCTGGCCCTCAACAACAGCAGTCTACGGTTAGGTACCTCTCATGAAAACAAAGGTAACTGTTTATTTTCTGCACTTTATTTGAATATGCACTGTTCATAAACTCATTATGTGTAACCTAGTGAACTCTTGTTAAAATCAGTGTGTTCGGCGTCTTCACTGCCTAGTGTGAAGTGGTCCTTCTAATCGAGCCTCTAAAATATTATTTCACGGTTCTCATAACCAAAAATTCATTCTTTTCAGGTCTGATAAGGCGTTAAGGTGTTTAGAGGTTTTTATGGCTCGTTTCTTCTTTCTTCGCCGTTTTTGTCGCCTGTCATCAGTCTTCCGCCTCTGGGATTTGGGAGGTTCTTTCTCTGAATTACCGTTCTCTGCAGCACCCCTGTTCTCCGAAGTAATCGGAAGGCGTTTCTTGCTGTTGATAGTCCATTCCATCTCCAGCACTCCTCCTCCACACTTGCAACGCGCCGCCCCCTCCTTCAGGCACCGCAGCTCAGCCTCCAGAACCTCAATGGTGACCTTGAGGCTGCCCACGAGGTCCCTGGCGTCAGCACAGCGCTGGTCCCTGCAGTCGGAAAGCAGGTCACACTGTACTCCGCAGTCGGTCGCGGAGGCGCGGCTCGGAGAGTCAAGCCGCGAGGAATTGGCCACGAACACCTGATCTGTGTACTGCAGCAGTCGTGTGTCTGATTCTATTGAGTGGTCTAGGACACACTTCAGCTGATCCTTAAGCTGCTGTACCTGATCTTTGAGCTCGCCATTCTCAATGACAAGGTCCGCCACCCCTGGCATCGACGCTGGTAGCTCACAGAAGGATGAAGAGCTGACAGGTGGCGCGGCATTAGAAACGTGCTCGGTTGGCGCGGCAGGACGACCGGGGGTGGAAGCTGCGGGCGATGCCGCTGGTGAGGTTGAGGAGGCCGTCGATCCACCACCCAGATGCGGTGATGTATTTGGAGACGTCAGTGTGTGTCCTCATAGTGACAGGGTGCGGGCCAGTGTACCTACTGTGTGTCACTGTTACGGAAGTTTTTGGCTCCGCATGTCCGGCCCAGGCAGCGCCAGACTATCTCGCCAGTCTTCACCGTATAGCTCTCTCTATACTTATAGTTTTTAAAATAGTTTATTTATTCATTTCAATAAATGAAATAGTATAACAGCCACTTGGTGATCAACCATCGTCAACACGAAGCCTTTTGGTAACAAGTCTCTCTTCTACACTTCTTATACACTAGTGTTTATTTTCCGTTTAAAAGCTCTTAACTTGTTTATCAAAATGAATACGCATACTAGCAAAAAGCATTTAATGAAACAGTTCAAATATCATTCATTAAAAATTGTTAAAAATTAACTGTCATGTTATGTTCATTGGCACTTTATTGTCTTTCGGCCTAACCCCTCCAGGTCTCAGTCCTAAATTTCCTTACTCTGGTCTACCACCTGCTATGCACGAAGCTGTTAAAATTTTAGCTATCAAGACAAGTTTTGAACTTTCTAAATTAGTATTGAAAGCATATAAATCCATGGCAGAAAACCATGGTAAAGAATTAAGAATCATATATGATTGTCTATTATCCCAATATGATAGTGATTCTCTTCATAATGACATTAATAATATAGTACGAAAGCTACAGAGTTTTATGACTAAAAAAAACTGAAAAACTTTCAAATAAGTTGTTAAAAATCTGCAGAAAAACTATAAATAATGGTGAGGAAATACCCACTAAATGGAAATGCTTCAGTGACACCGATTCTAATAATGTTATACCACCCTCATATGATGGAACAAATTCTTGTGTTGAACAATCACCGAACACAAATGTAGACCCCATTATTGAAAAAGTAGCCAAAACAAGATACCAATAATGCCAGTGATCTTCTTGAATCGTGCATTGAAAATATATCTGACTATCAACCTAACAAAGATGAACTTCAAGTTCTTTCAAAAGGTCTCACGTTTTGTCCTACTCCAAAATTTAATCAAATAAGCCTAATAAACGACGCTCTTACCTTTTCCCGGGAATTAAGACTAAAATTTTTCTTCAGCAAACAACAAAACATTTGTAATGATGAAATTCTTCCTTGCTTGAATAGGTTCAAACAAAAATCGGATTGGGAACCTCCCCCTCTCCCTGCAGATCACCCAATTGAACAGTTTATTAACATTGTATTGTCTAATTTGTCAAATCCGGAATTTCAAAACTCTTTAAATAAGAAGAATAACTTATCCCAAAATGAAATTCGAGCCATTAAATCACTGAAAAAACAATCGCAATATAATCATTCTCCCGGCTGATAAAGGAAGTAAGATTGTTATTTTAAATTTAAAAGATTACATTGAAGAAGCTACCACACAGTTATCTGATACAAATACTTACAAGCCTCTGGAGGAAGATCCTACAGATAAATTTAACGAAGTTATCAAAAACTACCTCAAAGATTATGGTCCCAATCAAGGTTTGTCTTCAAAGAATATTGAATTATTAAGTCCAAAATGGCCCCGAACACCAATATTTTATACACTCCCAAAAATCCATAAACCCATTCGTCCTCCACCTGGTAGACCTATTGTTTCTAGCTATGGGAGTCCAACAGAAAGAATTTCAGCTTATATTGATGATCAACTGCAACCTTTTGTAAAATCATTACCATCCTATATAAAAAATTCTACTGACTTCATTGAAAAAATTACTACTGTTAAACAACCAATTCCTGAAAATTCAATTTTAGTAACAGTAGATGTAAATTCTCTATACACAAACATACCACATAAAGAGGGTTTGCAGGCTGTAGAGAGTGTTCTAGACGCTAGAAAAAATAATGTTATTCCATCGACCAACTTTTTGATTAATTTAATGCAATTCGTCCTTACAATGAACAATTTTAAATTTAACGACAAAAATTATCTACAAATTTCGGGGTACAGCTATGGGGCACCAGGATGGCTCCCTCATATGCTAACCTATTCATGGGCGAATTCGAGAAGAAATTTCTAGCCTCACAAAATCTTCAACCATTAAAATGGGTACGTTTCATTGATGATATATTTTTCATATGGCATCATGGATTGGAATCTTTCCAAGAATTTTTGAAGAATCTTCAAGAGTTCTCTCCTTTGAAGTTTACATGGAACTATTCTGATGTTATAATAACTTTTTTAGATTTAGACATTTTCTTAGAATCAGGCTACATCAAAACAAAATTGCATGTTAAAAACAACAAACACAATGAACTATCTAAATTTTTCAAGTTGCCATCCAATATATATAAAAAAGTCTATTCCAAAAAGTTTATCTATACGAGCCAAGAAGCTATGCAGCAATGATATAGACTTCCTAAATTACATTGAAAAATTAAGCAACACTTTTAAACATTTAAATTACCCAGACAAAATTTTAAAAAATCAAATAAACAAACCAAAACATCCAGCAAGCTTCAATTATAAAACACAACCAAAGTTTATTACACAGTTTTTTCCTGGACTACACAAAATTAACAGTATTATGAAAATTGCCCATAATGTCCTACTTTCCTCTCCAGATACCCAAACGTTTATGGCCTAAAGCACCTAGAGTAATATTTCGAAAACCTCCAAATTTGAAAAACAAACTTGTCCAACCTAAAGTACCTAAATTATACCAACCCGTTACTAATGGATGTGAACCGTGCAACAAACCACGTTGCGGTTCTTGCAAAATTATGAAAAACTCTAGGGAATTCAAAAGTAACGTAACAGGTTTAACTTATCCCATCATTGGAAAAGTAAACTGTGACTCTAAGAATGTAATTTACCAAATTAATTGTAAATTTTGTGACAAACAGTACATTGGACAAAACATCTAACCACCTTAGAGTCAGAATAACAGGGCACAGATTTGATATTTTCCATAAAGACAAGGAGAAGCCATTGGCCAAACATGCTGCTGAGCACAAAAAAGACAAAATTGAAGAATGTTATAACCTTAAAGGAATTAATAAGGTCTTCCCCTGTCATGAAGAAAATTTAAATAGATTAAAAATTAAAAAATCTGGAACAAGCACATCAATTACTTTTAAAATCAAAATACCCAAATGGTCTAAATTTAAGATAATTTTAACTTTTCCAAATTTCCATCTGTGCCATTAATGATATATCAGCTGGGTTTTTGAATGTTTTAGTTGCGTATTTACATTTTTGGTTATTTTATTTATTTGTTGTGTTTCTTGTTTCTTGTTTTCTTCATTTATATTATGCTTCCTGAAGATGTGGGTATTAAATCCCACGAAATATATAGAAGCCTTTAATCTTCGTTTTTCATTTCAATAAATGAAATAGTATAGTTTTTAAATAATATATTTGGTTTTCCGTTGCGGGTAGTTTCGATTTCAAACATTGTGATATATTAATTTATGCCTGCAAGTCTGGAGTATATAGTTTGCAGAGCAGTTGTGTGTTGCGGGTGGTATCCAGGAGCCAAGGCGCCAGTGAAATGCAGGCGACGCGACGGACGCGTCGATTTGTGTACACGCCGCCTTCTAGGTTGGGCGGGTAGCAAGGGGAATCACGCGCGGCGTATTTGGCTGCAATGGACCGCAGTGCGCATGCGCAAACTTCCAGGCGGACGACGTGACCCTGTGATAGCTTGTCAGATTTTATTGCCAAGGTTAAAGTGAGTTATCTAAACTAAAACTGCACTTATTATGCTCCGGTTTTCAACGTCTAGTAGCACTGTGAATGTGTTGAGAGTTACCCCAGGCATGTTATAAAAAAAATAATAATATGTCTATATAGTGATAAACCCCTTAATTTAATACTAATTACGGAGCACTATAATTTTGATAGCAACAAATATAGGCCAGGCCTACCACCCCGACAGGTGAGAGTAGTGGGAAAAGAAAGTTAAAAATTGGGATAGTTCAACAGAAAGCCCGCCAGATCAGCTCAGCCTGATCGGAATTATCAAAGAAGACAAGATTTGGATCAAGCAGTTCCCAGGTGCACGCGCACGAAAAGTACAGCACTTAAGAAGAGAGAAGGTGGCTGTGCGTGTGCTTCGTGGACGCTCTGGCTTGGCACATGTGTTGGGGTATGAAGACCCCGCCACTTCGCACCCAACTCGTGGCATTACAAACGAATTAATGTGAGTATTGTTTAATTGTGAAACTTTAGTAATAGCAATTTCTTGATTATTTTAAATTATCTTTAGAAACGTGGAAACTAAACCGATAATGATAATCGCTACGATAATTTCTTATTGTTAGACGATTGTATTGACCTAGCTGCTAATGCTATTGTCAAGTGGAAATCAGCTGATGTAAACAGTTTCCTGCCACAGACACAAAATAAAATTACTCTTTGAAGTTATCTTTCATGTAAAGTGCAGTTCACTTGACTTGAATTAGTGCTCTATGCCAGTCCTAATTTTGGTAGTGTTGCTGACTGTTTGTATTGTTTTAATATATAATATTGCTTACAGTGATAGTCTAAAATATTTCAAATAAAGAACTAGATTTATTATAAGTACACTCGGTGTTTTTGGTTCTTTTCAGACAACGGTTATAAAAACTTTAAAATTTAAACAGTTGTCCTTGTGTATAATTCTAATGTTGTGAGTAATTCTAATGATATGATACAGGTCCGTTTTACACCTTGCCAGCGCCCTAGGCACAACGAATAGTAGCACCCCTTTTTAAACCCCTGTAAGCTGACTACGCCCCCCCTCCAGCCCTCCCATAACGCCTATGCCCCGTAAATTTAGATTTAGTCTGAAATGCGAATTTTGGTTCGGGAGTGACTTTAGATTTAATGTCCCTTAACTCTACTTTACAAATTATCCTGATTCTTTTCGAGAGCCTTCCCATTATCCACCACCTATGGACCCGCCATGTCCCGGACTGGCAACCGGTAGCCGTGTGGTATCTACTGGCCTCCGGTGGGAATGCGTGTAACATACCTCACGGACCATCCATCCTCCCCTCTTTACATTTGAAGTATTTACGTTATTTACAGTATTCGTTTAATCACATTTTTTTAGATTATTTTTGGTTTGTTGGCTTACCACTAGACTGACTAGAGATTCATACCAATGGCTTTTTCCGTGTTGCAAAAGTCATCAATAATGTTTTTGTAGTCTAACTTTAAAGTAATGCCGTTTTGGGTGCACACCAACTAATCTCTTCGATTTTATGTAGGCGTACATTTCTTTGACCTTAGAAAGGTTATCCAAAACCATGTATAGTTTGAAATAGTTACATTCCTGGGCAAGGTCTTGCCCATCAATATCGTTCCTGTATACTTTTTCCTAACAGTTTAGCTTCAGAAGCCACCTCTTTGGAATTTTTCTCTTCTAGATTTTTTTAAGATCTTAAATCTTGTGTCGAGATTTTTATACGCCTCCCTTCTTTTGTTGAGCTGCGAAGTTATGTTGTCAACAATGGCAATAAACACCCCAGTGCGAAATCTTTGGCGAGGAGATGTTTCTTCCATGCTTCTGTCCTTCTTTACATCGGGCTATAACTTTCTTTTTCTTACTTTGTCGTACACAGCTTCTTCTTTTTCTGCAAGTTCCAATGCTTTAGAATCGAAATCATCAAATAGATTTATCTTTTCACTCAAAAACGAGGATAGTGTTTCAAGTTCCTTTATAGCACCAAACAGATCTAAATCTCGATTTTGAAGAGTCTTACTTGTTTTATTAACTCTCTCGAGAACTTCGTCCTAGATCACAGTAAATAACGTGGTTTGGAAATTTCCAATTGTTTCTATAAACCCAGCGGCTGTGCATTGTCTTTGGCATCTGAGTATCGTTTTTATTTAGGTCTTCAAGAGCACATTTTAATTCATGTCGACTTATTTTTAAAGCTCGAAGGGCGTCTGCCCTAGCAGACCATCTTGTGTCACTCAGGGGTTTTACCATTAGCTTTCTCTGATCTTTCTTCGATTTTCCTTCGTTACTCTTTCCAATATGACTTTTTAGGATGTTCTACCTGAAAGTGGATGCCGATAAAAAAGCATACAACCCTTGTACGAATGTAAAAAAATATTGTTGCTTCTGGACACGCCTTCTCGGCAGCAAAACACCCTGCAAGGTTTAGTGAGTGAGTTGCGCATGGTACATAATCAGCAAGATCGTTTTTGCTGTTAATCCGTGCTTGAAGACCTGCGTATATGCCCGACATGTTTGATGCATTGTCGTACCTTTGCCCCCGACAGTTATCGACATCTAGCTCAAGTTTCTCAAGTAAACTGAGGGTTGCTTCTTCCAAACTTCCAGATTTGTGGCACACACTTGGTAAGAGTTGTATCAGGCGTTCGTTGGCGCAAGCATTGGGCAATGAAACATACCAAAGTACTACAGCCAATTGGTCTGTGCGACACATTAGGTGTGGATTGAAGAGAAATAGCGAGCTTGCTTGATTTCATTTAACATTTCTTCTGGTACTTCTTTGCTCATAATCTCAATAAATTCACTGCAAATGTCAGACGAAAAGTATGATACACTTGCAACCTTTGCTTTTGTTACCTGTGTTTGGGTGAAAATGGATCAAATTTACTTTATCAGCTCAAGACAGCCTAGAAAATTCCGTCTGGTGTAGAAACGCTTGGTTATCATCTCTAAATGGGAGGCCTCTACTCGACAAAATTATACAACAGACGCAACTCTTGTCAATATTTCCCGCCAATATTTCACTTCCTCCTGGTATTGGCTTTGAATTCGTTTGGTGACATTAGATGTGGTCTTTTTCCTCAAAATAAATTTCAAAACATTAGCCCTGTGGTCGTTAGATTTTTCATGTTTCTCAGTTAATGAAAAAGAATTTTCCCAATCATTAAACCCTTTGCTAAAAGATGTGGATTTGTCCTCTGGTTGAAACATAAGGCAGAATTTACAAAATACCTGCCCTGTTAATTTCGAGTAAATAAGCCAGTCTCTTTTGTTCTTTTCTCCGTTCGGGAAGCGCGACAAAACACAAGTTGACCGAAAGCTTTCGTTTCACCTTAATTTTTCCATCTCCGTGATGTTCGGACAAGCAATTTTTTCCCCAATTTTTCTGCGCCCCCAAAAATGCCAATTGACTAGCGCCCTAGGCACGTGCCTACCGTGCCTATTCGATAAAACGGGTCTGATGTGATATGTAAATAAAGGGAAAACTTACAATTCCTAGCCGTCATACTAAATGTATATGCATAATTTAAAAAATTAATGTTCTTATCTTCAGCCATTCTTCTTTCAATCTGACGACTGAATTTCCTAATTTAAACACCTAAGGTAGGAGGAGTACGCCACACTACGTATCGTGTAACAGGTTTCGATGAGGTTGCATGCAATATTTCAAGTCTACAGCTACACATATTACTATTTACCATACTATGTACTATACTAAAATGCCATTACATGACTGTACTAAATTTGTTTACAAACTATCGTTGCTACCATGTTTACCCATCAAACCAATTTACCCATATAACCCTCTATCCAAGGCCAACTCTCGCGTTCGAGAATAACGTTTAAGACCACATAGCAATTCTGACGACGTCTCGGGTGTAATCAGTTAAGATTCCGCTCCAGCAGCGCTCACTCACGTACTGCTTTGGTAGCACTATAATGCTTAGCTCTCGAGAGTCGTAGCGCTTATAAGGTTGAAGGGATACGACTTTGAAATAATATAAACTAACCCAAAATAAAACACCGATAGCACCACTACTCTTCAGAATGCCAAACGTGGTTCTCATCTGCTACTGCAAATATTTAAGCAAGTTATGGAATGCTTTGATAAAGGAACGAGGCAGTATGCTTCAAAAAAGGTTTTTGCCTTCTCGGTTGAATGTTAATTTTTAAACGCACTAATGGTGAATGCAGCTGATTGTGAACTTATGGGAGAAGTCTATAAAAACCAACTTTTTATTTTGATGAATTCTTTGAAATCTTTACACTCCCTACTAGGTTAGTTGAGGACTAAAAAAGTATTAAAAGTTTCACTTCCTCAGGATGAGGAGGGTCCTAAGAGGGGGTTACAAATTTGAAAATGTTGTTCTACACAAGAAACGTAGCCCACACATTTTTACTGATAGTTTTATTTTCTCGTCTATTCTGGGTTCTTACCAACATTACCTATGATATGAATTATGAGATGTATCAAACTCTTACAGTTAGTGCAATGGCAAAGTTTTTAAATTACCTAAATTATAAAACTTGTAATTTTATTCAGTATTTAAAAATTTAAAAATATTTTTTCTTGAAATACCGAACCCTTACTTGTTATTATAAAAAGTTTTATTCTGAAGAAAACAACAACAAAATTATTTTAAATAGTACAAAGTTTCGATATGATACAACGTGTTTCGTATCAGACAATAATACGTTCGGGAATCACCAAAATCGTTTACGTATATTCTGCATAACTCACAGTTTTGTTTGAATTATCTGGTTCCATACATTGCACCTTCCTGCTCTTTTTGAAATGACTACTTCTTTTGGCGGGTTATGGTTGTATGTTTAGCACGGGGGAAAAAAACCTTCGTTTCACGTCAAAGAACGTTACGCCCGTTCACTATGTAGCCGCTAGGGGTGGGAAATCGCGGCCATTTATGTCAGGGCTTTTCTCCGTTCAGTGGCTAGAGCCGACTTGGTAGTGAGAGGTTTCTGTCACTCCTTGTTGAAGTAACTGCTTCTTTTGGTTGTTTTTGAATATTTTCTTTTATTTTCAGACGCCTCTCGGGTTTGGAGCGGTTGATTTTCACTTTGATTCAGCGGTCGCGTAATTTGCCACCGTAACAACTAAGTGTCTTTTCTTCCTGGAGATAACCTTGCTAATTCCCACATTAAAAAATTGGGCTAATAAAGCATTTGTTAAAATAACTAATTCTGATACAAAATGAAAATAAAAAACTGAATTTTTAAAACTCAAATCACTCTAAGTAACACTTTGTTTGTAAACAAACACATAATGCGTTATAAAAAGAATAGCTGAAAGCAGAAACTTGAAAATTAGTACAAAACGTTGTTTTTGACCAAAAATCCCTAACATAGCTCTTCCATTGCTGAACACTAAGATATGCCGTATATTATTATAGTAATGTAATAATTCTAAAGCCCAATACATTAGCCTAGATATCGCGCAGGCAATTAGCGGCTCATCAACAAGCTTCTATTGGAATGAGATTAGCCCGTTGACCACTTCCTTAGAAAATTACTTTTTTCATTTTATTTGTACATACTTAAGCTTGTAAAATATTCAAGAATAATTCAATAACTTAAAAAGCTTTGTTTAAATCGAGTTCTTTTGTTTTGTTTTGTACAGACCTGTCCCTTTGTGATAGGGTTGTAGTACGATCAAATATG
The DNA here is from genome assembly GCF_021130785.1 of Homalodisca vitripennis. Taxonomy (NCBI): domain Eukaryota; kingdom Metazoa; phylum Arthropoda; class Insecta; order Hemiptera; family Cicadellidae; genus Homalodisca; species Homalodisca vitripennis. The sequence goes on along the minus strand of NW_025777461.1, from coordinate 12,813 downwards.
TAACTTTTGTATATCAAATTTGTAAACGCACATTAGGTTGTACTAAGGTGGTGCAGATTTAAACATTCAGGTACCATTATTAACCAGTTATTACTATTTGGTAATATTAATTATTTCAGGTAACGTTATTAACTAGTTATTATTATCCAGTAATATTAATTCGTTCAGGTACCATTCAGTCATCATATCTTAAAAATTAAACATACTTGTACACCGAAAACCAAACTAATAAAAAATAAATAGATAAGCTTAGCTGCAAATGTTAAGAACGAAGGTTTTACAAAGTATCACAAACAAAATACAAATATGTCTGAATTAAATCGTGGCGATAACACTCGTTTACCAGTATAAGCATCCGACTAAGCTACTGTACCAAGTTTATCGTCTCAATAATGGTTATATTAAGCAGCAAGCCTTGTGAGCTCTGGTATAATGTTGCTCTTTGTCTCAGTTGTCGGCTGCAGCCCACAGATAACCGTTGCTAGGCAACCGAAGTGAAGATGTCTGGCCTTGGAAATGTTATCAGCTAATTAAATAGTAATCGGATCCAGTTTAGTATTGTTATGATTAGTTTATGCTGGGATGGTTACTACAAAACAACTTTATTGTTATGTAAGGCTGTTAGGTTATATAAAAGTAACAAAAATATTGTTTTTGTCAGTGACATACACCGGATTAGATTATGGTAGAGGGCGAGTAAAATCCATCACCATATTTTATCGCATTAGAATGAAAAAAGATCATCTTTTTGAATAGTAAATTTGGAAAATGTGTAGGTAGCCTACTATAACTTTTAGAGCTGGATATTTAGCTTCACATGTCTAAAATAAAATTGATCCAAATTCTCTCAGGCCTAATTCTACAGTCCCCGTATTTTCTATTGTTCACAATAGGCTTCTCGAACTACTTAGAATACAACGGTATTTTTTACCCTTGTCAGTGTAGTTTTAGAGCTAACCTCATACTTAATCTGCAACTGATTAGGTTTAAGGCGGTTTTTGACCTTTTTTGACCCTGGGCTTTTTTGTATCTAAGCTGAGCATTTGATATGGTACATAAACAAATCCTGCTTAGCAAGCTAGAAAGATAATGGAGTTCGAGGACTTAGGTGCTATGCTTTGATTTGGCTATGTGTTGAAACCAATTTGCACAGAGATATGCCAAATCAAGTTGTGCGTCTAAACTAAAATCTGAAAGACGGTTACATGCTGAAGTGGAAGAATGATACGACTGATTTGTAAAGTGGAGATCTTTGGAAAATAAAAAGCGTTTTTGTACACTGTGGAATTCCAGAAACGTGGACATTTATATTGTATCCCACGAATAACATATTCGTCTGCTTTTAACATTGGAATGTAATTTTAAATTTAGGAACCCAGAGCTAATTGCCCAAAGTTATATGTGCTGAAATTCCCTTCCAATAAAGAACTCTATGAATTAGTAAAAAGTCATGGTTCATAGACCCTGTGGTCATCTCAATCCTTCTCGTGTTTGCATGCAAGAAGGTAATGTAAGAAAGATTTTACAAAATCTTTCAGAAAAAAAAAAATGTAAATTGCTATCCACTTCATAGGCGAATAGATAATGGCACGACCATAACTAAACGCAGTAATGGAGAGTTTGTTGATGTTACTAATCAATTTATTGTGCCATATAATCCATTCCTCTTGCTTTATTTCCGCGCTCATATCAATGTGGATATCTGTACGAGTGTTCGCTGTATCAAGTATATCCACAAGTATGTTTATAAAGGTCATGATTTCTGTAGTATAGAAGTAGCGGCTGAACATGATATGCTCAATCATGATGGAATTAATGGATTCCTAAACACTCAATAATTTTAACCAAATGAAGCTGCTTGGAAAATGTTTGCATATAGCATGCATTGAACAATTGCATACTGTGGTTAGGTTTCAAGTTCCTCTAAACGTTTATACTTAAAAAAAAGTTGCTCCTGAGGAAGCACCAATTCAAGCAGAGTTAAGTAAAACGCAGTTAATGGCATGGTTCAAGTTAAACAGCAATCCTACTACAAGAAAGTCATTACATTTATCCTGAAACGCCAGTCCACTACGTATGGATTAAAAATCAGTGGCATAAAGGTAAACGTTATTCAAAAACAATAGGCTGAATATACATTGCCTCACCTTCTGATTCCGAGCGGTACCGTATACGTTTATTATTGCTTCATGTAGTAGGAACTACAAGCTTTGAAGATGTGAGGGCTTTCAAAAATGTGACTTACGCTACTTTTAAAGCAGTTGCCACTGCCCGAGGATTGATATTGGATGATGTAGAATGACAGTGTGCTTTAGAAGAGGCTTCTTCCTTTCAAATGACGTATCAGCTTAGACAGTTATTTTGCCTATATACATATGTATGTATATTTCAGAGTCCATCAATTTAAAAGAATCTCTTCAGGGAGGCAATGTCTCAAGATTGTCTTATCTCTTACACGGCCGAGGTAGCCTATCTTTTTAAAAACATTTCAGAAGCGCTAAAATAACACGGTTGCTCTTTGTCATACTTTTATTTACCTACTATTGACAATTTACCTCGAACTATGGAGATTCGAGTTGATGAACTAATGCAAATGATGGAGTCAGCAAATGAAGAACAACGATTTTGTTATAGACAAATTTAATCCACAACACAGACAATTCTACAAGTGTTTGCAGGGCATGTTTTATAGATGGGCCAGGTGGCACTGGAAAAAACATTTGTGTAGATGTTTAATCCTGAATTGTATCAATTTAGGCATGTAAGTTATATCTGTAGTATCGACTGGAATTGACGCTACATTACTTCCATATGGCCGAAACAAATTACCACTAGATTTACATGAACATTCTGTATTCAGTTTAAAAGTTAATAAGTAAAGAAGCCGCCATAATTCATTCTACAAAGTTAATCTGGGATGAGGACACCTATGGCCAACAAATTCCTTAATAAGTCTTACTCGACTATTGAATGATATAATGGATAACGATGTACCATGTTGTGGAAAAATTATCAACTTAGGAGGAGGTTTCCGGCAAGTATTCTCAGTTGTACCTCACGCATTTAGAGCTGGTACAGCACAGAACTCAATTAGATTTTTAATTTTGTGGCCTCTTTTCCAGATTTCCACAAATCCACAAAAAATACGAGGGCTACCGCCAATGAATATGGATTTGCTAACTTGGTAATGGTCAATAACGTACCAGAGATGACGGTTTAGTGGAGTGGCATTTGTCCTTGATTTCAGACTCAGATATTGTCGGTGAAATATATGGTCAAAATTCATAATTCCCTCTTCACGCCTCATACCTCTCAAGCCATGCAATTCTGGCACCTAAGAATGAGCACTGTGATGAGAGAAATGAAAGAGTTTTAAATCTCCTTCCAGGTTCATCCAGAACTTACAAGAGTATAAATACTGTAATTACTAAAGACGGGAGTGAACTGCTACAATTTTCTACTGAATTATTAAATAGCCTTGAAATGACTGGCTTACCATTCCATGAGTTAACTTTGAAGGGAGGTGCAGTTGTAATGCTGTTTGTGAAACTTGAATTCAATTAAAGCGTTACTAAATGGCACAAGTATAATCTCTAAGCAAATGTTTGACAACTGTTTGGATTTGGAAATTATTACTGGCAGAGGGGTTGGACAAAGGATACTAATACCACTATTGGCTTATCACCATCTATCACTATTCTTGAATTTTCATTACAGCGAAGAAAATTCCCTATCAAAGTGGCATTATGCATGACAATCCACAAGGCGCAGGGACAAACAATCGACCGAGTCGGAGTATACTTACCTGAACCAGTGTTCTGTCATGATATGTGGCCCTATAATGCGGGAAATTGTTTAAACATGATAAGGTAGAAACTAAACCTCAAAGTCAGCTCACATCCAATGTGGTTTGGAAGAAGTATTGTGAAATTAGATAGTCTTGTTTTTTGAACGAGTTTGGACCGACATGTCAACTGATTAAAATGTTTTTATGGTGTGTGATATTTCATGCGACATTAAAAATATGAGAAACGATTTCTTGACTAACTACATATCTCCTTATTATACTATTTTCTCCTTTGACGAGGTAAACAATTATAATGCGCCCCCCCCCCACTAATTACAATCTCGAGTAATGCTGCGAAGCAGCATGGGCCCACTAGTCTTATAAATAAACATAAATCGTTAAATGTATTGGTAACCACTAATCTCGAAAACGGCTTACCAATAAGGCTAACTCTTTAAAAACCTTTTCATAGGATTCCAAGGAAGGTTTTGGAAAGAAAAAATTAGAAAAAATTACCCAAATTTTTTTGGCATGTTTAAATAATGATAATATTTACGAAACATAATCTAAATTTGATTGACAGTAAACAACTGTAAACACTTTCAGCTGAATTCGCTAAATAGTTAGAAATATTGAGTTACATTTAAATGTTATTAAATACTAGCTGTACCCTGCTCGCGTTACTACGCCACCAACTAAAAAACATTGAAAGGAAAGACATTACGTATATACAATTCATTTTGAGTCATTTTATTGATTTGTTAATTTAAACAAAAATTGTGACACTGCAGCGTTTCGTTTGTGAAAGTGCTGTGGGATACACAATATTTCTTGCGGTGGGTAAACTAATAAATCAGGGTTTTCCGACGGGTGAGCAGGCCACAAAGAGCTGCCCATGTGAAAAGCATGGATTCTCCAAATTTAATCCACGCAATTGCAATGATTGTCCTTGTGCTTTGTTGATAATCATTGCGAAAGCTAGTCGCACCAAGAACTGCAAACGTTTAAAATTGAATGGCATATCTGTCTGGATCATTTGGATACGTGACAAACCTTCGTGGGTTTGTATATATATATATATATGAATTTCAACAGTTTAATTCAACAGTAGTGTAGTGAAAAAATGAAATTACTATATAATTTTTATTACAGATTACGTGTTGAATTTTAACCATCTAATATTGAAACCATTGAAAATACTACAGGCATACTCGATTATAACACTGGAAATGTTTTAAACTTTAAGTTAGTTTAAATGGCTGGAAATTGACGCGTTTTAGCCAAAGTAGCTTTCTTGAGATCATTATAATGTAAGTTTTGTTTTCTTTAACGGGGCTTCACGGCTGGTAAAATCAATTGCGACGTCAGAAATTAAATTAATTCGAACCAGAAAGTATGCTTCTACATGCGCAAAACATGAAATTGGAACCAGTAAAAACTGTAATTAACTTTTTTCCAGTGGATTTTAGACATTGGAATAATAGATATCAATCATATGAATATTTCTGTTTGAACAATAACCAAGACTCCATCATATTAAACAAATGCTTTTTACTAAGAAGCTTATGCCCTTCGATTTAGAAAATTGCATGCGAAGCTGCGGGTAACTGCTAGTTTTTAAGTAGATTTAATAGACAAGTTTGATCTTATTAAGTTTTTATTTATTTTTCGACTAATCTGTATGGACATGTTATGTATATTGACTGTGTGAATATGTGATGTACAATTGTATAAATAAACATTCAATTTAACTGAATATTCCTTTAAGAGACCATTCATAAACTTTTCTGCTCTCCAATGTACCAGAAGCTATTTTAATTCAAAGAACCTCATTCTTTTTAAAAATCCAGCTGATTTTAATCTATACAAATTTCAAGAATGTTTAGTAGGGTTTTGGCCAGTATGAAATTTCATCAAAATCAATATATAAGAAAAGACTAAATTAAAAATGTTGTTCGGAAAAGGGTTTTAAACGAACAATGTTTATTATATTCACTGTATACTTCCCTATACACCCAAAAAGTGGCAATTCATAAAAACAACATATGTGTGTGAAGGCTCGTAAAAAATATTTCAGATGAAAATGCAGTTCGTATTTTGAAGCCGAGAGGGCTATCGAGAGCCCTTAGTGGTGTAAACAGGGATCAAAAAACATGTAGTGTTTTAAGGAGAATGCATGTGCAAAACTAAATATGAATACATGGAGAGTATTATGAAAATAATTATTTTGTTTTAAAGCTGCAAGTTTGACCGAAGTCATTACTTTCCTTGTGCTACAGTGACAAAAACTGACGGGAGCAGAAAGTTACGGGAAGCAATAATCGCGGATCCGGTTGAAGGAACAATACAAGAGATATTAACTCAGTCTCAGTTCGGTTCCCGTCGCAGACTCATTAAACTCGGCTCAGTTGAACAAAGGCTCCTGCAAACAACGATATTCCTGCAGACAATGATGTTGGTGCAATCAACGAGCTCGTTCAGCCATTTCCCCGCCGTGCAATGCTAACAACAACAATACCGGGGCGAGGCATTTAATACGTTGCAGGGTATTTATTAGCAGTCCCATACACGCCTCGTTACAGATACACAACAAAGTGAGTGGTTCATATTACCAAGTAATTATTTATACTAATTTCTGTCACACATAACACATTCTAATACGAGTGTTTTTTTTAGAATGTGTAATTTGTTATGGGATCAAAATTAGAAAACAAATTAATAAGACCTGCTAGCTCCAATTTCTTTGTTTAGAAAAAAAACTCAAGTGTGAAAACTTGTGAAGATGCATTATTTGAGGCATTAGCCTGATAATATTTGGTTAGCTACGTAGTAACCCGAATCCTTAAAGGACGAAATACAGATACACCATAATCCCTAGAACATTTGTAATCCACATCTTTCAAAATTTTCACAATCTTTAGAATTTTCTTGGTAAAGTTGGTGTACAGACAAAATCTGAATAAGCGTATGGAGAGTACAGGAGTTTTATTCACCAAATCAAGGTTGCGGGAAATGACTTTGATCCGAGCACTTTTCTACCGTTCGCTTTAAAAATAGTTATGAAAAATAGCTCTAGAATGACTTTTAAGTTTATAAGTTAAAAGAAATCGCTTTCATAAATTCACAGCACAGAGTTACTGTTAAATTTTTAATCATACGCGATTAATAATCTTTAAAATACCAAGGCTTACGAACGTATTTCAAAATACTTACAGTTTACAGATCTTAACCAATAACGCTATTCATTACATGGTAGCAGTTACAGACTATCACACGGCAAACAAATGAGAAATTCGCTGGCTATCCCAATTTCACGGGTGAACATGGAACTCATTCCTGTCCATGCAGTCATAAAGTGTCATGTAAAACTTAAAGTAGTTAGTTTTCAGAATATATTACCACATTACACATTCACATTTTTGTTCATTAAATTAGATTTTATATCAGTGTCTAAATAACAATAGTCTACTCACCAAGTCACTATAAAATGTATGTCACTATGTATGTGTTGAGATAGTTAGGCCACTCTTGTTAATATGTGACATGTTCAAATCTGTTACGGGTATACTGTTTTTTACAAAGATAGGGTAAATTGAAATTTTATCGTTGGAATCACAGTTACCTAAAAGTTTCTAAAGGTTTAATACAACGGTTTTATCATAAACTAATATATAACATTATAGTCACTATAGAGTTGTTCAGGAATAGGCAATTGATTTCACTTCTAACTAACGGAGAATAACGTCACACTAACAGTTGAACAAAGGAAAAGCAGTGAGCGGCAAAACTGTGAACTGTGAGGCAACCAAGAAGGCAGTCAATTAATAAACAGTTACAAAAAATTAACTAGGGGATTTAAAGGGCACTATGTTGCATGCAAGATGAATCACTGCGGAAACGACGGGGACAGTTCGGCACACCTCGGATTATAAAGAGCGCAAACTTACATGTCTCGCACTCAACATTCAGCCGTAGAATGCCGTGTCGGTCTTAAACATGCTATGAAAGTGGCGTGATTGTTGGTAGCCAATAGGAAGCGAGCAAAGTAATGGTCTGATTTCAGGTCTACGGGTGACTTTACGTGGCCAGTATGATATAATTCAAACTATTATATATTATAACAAACATGGAGCTAAAAACGTTAAATTATTTATTAACATAAAGTTTGATATTTAAACTTATATACACAAGTGCATTTTCAAAAAGTGTCTCCTTAAAACCCCAAAATTACCTGCGGACCTGTGTCAAAAAACAAGCCATAGTTATTTTATACGAGTTTTCTTCAAGGGTTGTAGCACTACTGTCAAAAATTAGTTGTGTAACTAAAGAAACTCACATTTTTTTAGAATTCTCTAATGGCCACTGAATTTACTTTACTATCCATGCAATGCGAGAGATATTAAACGTGACAACAGTTCACTCCCAGTTACAGACTCATTAAACGCGGTTCAGTCGAACAATGGTTATCTGCAAACAACTGGGATCCTGCAAACAATGATACTGCCGCAATCAACGAAAACGTGAACCCATCATATACCGATAGAGAACACCGAGTATTGATACGTTCTAGATTATCAGAACTGTAGTCCCCCGTACAGCTTTCATGCGATCTGTAAAGTAGCAGTAATTTGTGTTTCCCAATTCTCCTCTTTTTTTGTTTAGTAACAAAATAATATCGTAATTAATTGTTAATATTTTTTTCTCTAATAAAGTTGCATTAATTTATATGGTTTATTAGGTAAATACACTACTATTCATATCAATGCAGTAATATAAGTAATTTGTAATTTCTTTGCTCGGAAAATTCGTAAAATTTCTGACAAATAGATAGGTATACTGTATTACTCAGCCGGAAATATTTTAGTTATGTTGAAATAAATATTTCCTAAAACTGCCTGTTCTTCTGCAAGCAAAACAATATTAACAACCAATAGCTGCGTTGTGAGATCATCGGTTTTGTTTTCCTGAAACTAATAATGTGTTGTATAGGTATGAACTCACTAACGAGAGTCTTCCTCGAATACGACGTGGATACACTGAAACCTTCTTTACACCATCAGGGGTGAACCGTACAGGGTTCAGATTGAAATACTCAAGTACGTATTGCTTCCTGGTGAAGAGAAAAGGGATTTATTATAATGTAGAAAGAAGCTGTAAATACGTCCAGTTCTGTTGCTAATATATAGAGAACATTGATAGCAGCCAGTAAACGTATTGACATTTCTCTCGACAATACGTTTAAACTATTTCTGGTTGATACTTATTTCTCTTGTACTTTGACGAGTGCTCTCTATAAATTTAAATACTGCAGAAAAAAATAAGTAACTACAGTTTGGCCAAATCAGATAAACATTTGGTAGTGGCATGTAAGACACAAGAAGACCGTCAGACTTAACAAGCAGTCACTAAACAACACTAGTAAAACAATAACTATTATTTTCGTAAGCGGTTTGTGAAGACCTCAGTTAAATTTTTTGAAGCGACTGTGTCTCAGAGTTGTTTTTCTAGTTATTATAACACATGCTGAACAGAAGTTATAATGTTTGGGAAGAGGAACATTTTATACATAATCGTTGCTAATGAAGAACTCCATAGATGGCAATCACTCCAAATCGAATGTGTCTTAGATTCGGTAGTGTGACTTACTTACTATTATCAACCGGATGTGTGTTGTTTTTGCATACCTTAGTGATGGAGTCTGTCTCGAATATAAAGAAGACATTGAAGGCCTTTGATGTAACCTCCCCAATTTGTGGACCCAAAAGATGGAATAGGAATGTCTTGGTTGCAAAGGCCTTTTCAAACCTTTAACGACGATATTTCTCCCAACATATTTAAACTTTTAAAACATCTTAAAAATCTTTAAAATTAATTGAATGGACAAAGACTATGGTTCCTGTGTAAAATCTGTACATTCATAGTAAACTAGTGTCAGTTACAGCAAATGCGCCGCGACACGCAGCTCCTTACATATCAATATTGTTGTTTACTTCGAAAGTTGAGCACGGCTTGAGAAACTGAGGGTTAAAGTCACAGCTTCTTCTGATAGGAAATGAAACTGTTATTTGCCAACAAATCATAATGGGGTAATGGAATAACATGGTGTTCATTCATATAAAAAAAATATTTTATTTTAATAATTTTATTTGTATCACATACTCAGATAACGAGCTTTGAAAGTAAACAACATATATGGAATTACCAAATATAATCTCTTTACTACTTTTTCACCACGATATTATAGATCATTAATTTATTCAGTTATTCGCTACCGTTAGCACGGAGTTAGGCACGTGCAGCTTCACTACTGAAAATTAATTTAAACTAGTTATCGGCTTTAAAACTATGCGTCAAGTTAATACCTACGGACAGAGCTCACGGAATTTGATCTTTGTGGCCGAGACAGGCTCTAACTTTTGTATTGGAAATCATTATATTTTTATCGGAGACGGATTTTTAACTCAGCCACCTATAAGAAAGTTTGAGGTATTCAGTTATCGTTGTCTTTACCAAAGTCTATCACTCGAGGGGCCGTGCTGTACGTCTGTCTGTCTGTTCGCACATTATCTTGGATACCAAAGTCTATCACTCGAGGGGCCGTGCTGTACGTCTGTCTGTCTGTTCGCACATTATCTTGGATACCAAAGTCTATCACTCGAGGGCCATGCTGTACGTCTGTCTGTCTGTTCGCACATTATCTTGGATACCAAAGTCTATCACTCGAGGGGCCGTGCTGTACGTCTGTCTGTCTGTTCGCACATTATCTTGGATACCAAAGTCTATCACTCGAGGGGCCGTGCTGTACGTCTGTCTGTCTGTTCGCACATTATCTTGGATACCAAAGTCTATCACTCGAGGGGCCGTGCTGTACGTCTGTCTGTCTGTTCGCACATTATCTTGGATACCAAAGTCTATCACTCGAGGGGCCGTGCTGTACGTCTGTCTGTCTGTTCGCACATTATCTTGGGATACCAAAGTCTATCACTCGAGATGCCGTGCTGTACGTCTGTCTGTCTGTTCGCACATTATCTTGGATACCAAAGTCTATCACTCGAGGGGCCGTGCTGTACGTCTGTCTGTCTGTTCGCACATTATCTTGGATACCAAAGTCTATCACTCGAGGGGCCGTGCTGTACGTCTGTCTGTCTGGTCCGCACATTATCTTGGAACAAAGCGACCCATAGACTTGAAGTTTTGCATTAAATGTAATTTTATATGCAACACTGAGTTTGATAATAATTGATAGCAACCCATGGTATTTGGTTGAGTGTTTGTGAATATTTTTTTATTTGGTATTTTTGGATAACAATGAATGAGAAAACAAGAAAATTGCAGAATAAATTATTTCAAATAAGAGCTACAGAGTACAATAATATGAAACTTTAACATGTGTCATGGTAACACGTTTAACTATAGACTTGACACTGTGTACATACAGCCTGTTACGCAGTACGAGGTTGTAGCCCTCCTGCCTATTTTATATTTTTTAGAAAGAATTGTAAGTTAACACATTTGTTACTTGAGTACTGCGTAAGGGAGAGATATATCTGGAAATTATTTGTTTTGGTTACAAGAAAATATTGTTATATATCATTTTCAATACATGACCGTAGATACGAAACTACACATTTTTGAAGGGAGTATGGGTATTACGACGTAAGGTTTTTTAATACAGGAATTTAGCACTGAAGATAAAAAAAAAGTATTTTGTATTAATATTCTGTATGTAATTTGGAACAAAATAAAGAGAACACAATACTAAATATGAGTTAAAAGATTGCCATGTGCTTTGTAACTTTATAAAATTTACAGTCATATTTTTATTAGGTAACATATTATTGGTTTGCCAATATACGTTATTGATGATTTTATTTGTTTCCAGGAAGCGGATAAGATATTTCTGGAGAACTATAAGAAGCAGGAGGGTTTTATTTGTCATTATGGCAATAACATATAGATAAATAATCTAGAACGTTGAGTTAAGCTCTGAAATAAGAAATAAAGGAGGCATATTTTAAACACTCAAATATTTAGAAAAAGAAAATGTAGTAATATGAAAAAATTACCATCACAGGTATAGTTGTTACGAAAAGAAATAATCAAACATTAAAAAACATTAAAACATTATAGTATTGAAATATTCTTTTTCTGAGTAGTAAATCATTTGATTAAATAAGGAATAGTCTCTGATTGTACGTATTAGCAATTATAAATGATAATCTAATAGGGTAGAGTACGACAAGCAAAACCCGGTTTTTAACATCGATATTGAGAAACGATATTACTTAACTATCAATATAATAAACTGATACTGATTTTTGAAGAATAACTAACGTGTACCAACTTTAAAAAAACTTTTCATATAACGAACGTTATTGTCTTTTATAGATAAAACACAGTCGAACGCTGGTGGAGGGACCGTAAAAACGAAGTTTTAAAATTGGCATAAAACGCCGACCTACATGCAGATCATCTTCGTAAGTATTTGTACAGAATAAAGTACAGTTTTCTAGAGAGTATGCTTTTAAAAACTTCTTGAAAGCGTTTAATCAGGAGAAAAACATAAATATATACCCATATTTCGGATTTTATGTTATAAATGTTTGTTATGTTGTAATCATTTCGTTATTATTTTGTGTGTGTGTGTGTGTGTGTGTGTGTGTGTGTGTGTGTTGTTATGATTGATAGGCTAGTATTCGATATATGGAAATTCTACGTATCAATGATTATACTAATCGATATAGAAACCGAGTCCGCTTTATCTTACTCTACCCAAGAAATTTATAGTTTGATAAAGGCAGATTATAACGCCTAGCTTAGATTTTTTCTCTTATTTTAAATTGTAATATAATTGTTGTGTTGACATCGTGGAGTCCTAATGCTTCCCACCCCATATAAATATTGTGTTACTAAATAACCTCTTTTTTGGAATTAAACGCATAGTTTTCCAAGGAGAAGTACAAGGATTGCACGACTTTTTATAGACAATGAATGCTAAGTAATTCCCGAGATAGTTATGAGTGAGT